>NC_087517.1:4383320-4505820 GCF_963921805.1 Phalacrocorax carbo
TAAAGAAGTTGATACTTTCAGGGGGGGAGACAGAGGACTCACCCGAATGATCCTAGTTAAGGGCCTTAACAGAGAGACGGCTTAACATCTCTCTGAAACTTGTGAGTCTCCCTGCTTGGCTGAGTTTGAATTGTGTGTTACTGCAGTAACATTTCACAAATAGGGACACCCCTCCTTTTAAAAACTGTTTCCTCCCAAAATAGCAACACAATTTAGCAATATTTTGTGTCAAGACGATTACACTGTAGTATTATTGTAGTCTTAGTACCTCATTAAAACAAAAAAAAATGTTAAAACCTTGTTTTGTTGAACACAAGAGATGAATAGTAAATATTGATTTAAAATGAATGCAAACATTTCCCTAGGAGTGGATAATTACAGCCCTTTCTATGCAAAACACTTATATTTGAAGAAGCACTTCACTTACTTTGCCATGTGGTATACATTCTTTAGTACATTTTAAATTATATGTTGTCCTGGACAGTGTCTGCTCTATAATTTCTTGTGTCTCTACACCAGAGTCAGTATGTAATTTTAAACTGCAAACTTTCTGCCAACTAGAAGGGGAGAACAGGCTTAACTCTTTCCCTTAGCTGGGCTCGGAAATCAATTCAGACTGCACACATAGTCATGAGAACAGCTCGAGCAGCAAGGAACGAGTTTGGTCTAGCTGGAATTTAACAAAGATGCTGCTCCCAGCAGTCCTCGTTTCACACGGCATTTTCTGATTACGTACGAGGCTTGATGTGCTCTAATTTCTAGCCAGATCACAAGGATTCCAAAAGTTTAAACAAAAACTTTACTTCCAGAGAATTCACAAATGAACTGAACATTTGAAAGAGAGCATCTAGGTTGGGAGCGTTCAAACACATATTTGAAGCAAATAATTTTATTCTACTTATTTTGGCATTAAGGTGTGTAGTTTATTCGCAGGCTGACATGGGATGTGCTCGGCTCTTTCCAAGGAGGGTCAAGCATGACTACGGTGCTTCGTGAAAGGAGGGGACAGAATTTATGCTCCAAACCTTATAACACTTGTCAGGCATTTTAAACTGTGTAGGTTTATTAGGTCGCAAGACTGGGACATAAATTCATACACAACTTAATCAGGCTACATGAATGTGAAGACAATCTGCCCCGTAGTAGCTTGAGAGACTAATCCAAATGACTTGTGAATTTTGTTATCTTATGCAACCACAACCACCCTTACTGCATGTATTTTATGGGCCGAGTTTTCCAAACCTAGGACCTTGCACCTAAATTACTTTATTTTCATAAATACTCACATACTCATCTCTCCATTCCCAAAACAGAGAAAAGCCTAAATGGATGTTTAAACCCATCCTAGTTTAAGCAGCATTTAAAGATGCACTTACGGCCCCTTGACACATCATACACAGATGCAGAAACTTTCGGCCCCACAGAAGATTACTGGCTACGGTTAATTCGCTGCAGTAATGAGCATTGCAAGGGTACTCAAAGGGAGAGCAAACAGGAGCTGAATGTGATTCCAGACATTGACCACAAATTGCATCAACTAACCCAGCACCAGCACACTGAATAAAAGCACAGTGCCAGTAGGAAGCTGTTATGTGTGCCATATATTCTGATTATCTTCAATGGTTTTTTTTGTAAAACATACAAAGCCGTCTGTAGCTACAGGTCTTACACCCACACACCTGCACCGGCACACTCGGCTTGCTCACAAAGCAGATCCCAGCGTTACTCCTGCTGGATCTTTAGCCTGGAAATCCACTGAGTATCTACTACCGTACACTAGAGCTAAGCATAATTTTAAGGAACCTATGAGAGGGGTAGTGGAGAGAGGGAAAAGAAATGACTTAAATTTGAAAGAAAATAGAATTTACAGTTTCAAGACAATTTCCTGGCCAAGAAAAAAAGGGAGAATGAAAAAGAAAAAACGTGTATCAAAATACAGCAAGCCCTAACCAAACCAGCAAAAGACTGCTGGGAGTAGCGATGAAGTGCTGATGCCCCATATATTCCCCAAGATATTTCTCATGAGCCCCACCCTTCCCCCACCGCCAAACCCTTTCCACGTAGAGGTTTTATGCGGCAGCTGGTTGTATGGAGATACATTTCCCTAACGTGTGTTTCCTAAGACACAGCTTTGTACTTCCAGAGAAGCTTAGCAGAGCGTTAAGGCAAGAGACACCAATCCTGCGGGCAAAGTTATGTGTCTACGAGGAAAATATTCAACCTCCCTACTTGGCATCTGCCCGTGTGCTATTTGGAGGTAGCCACATCTCTACAACGGCACCCAGGATGCTCCTGCTCAGGGCAACTGAAGAAACCTTCCACTGGAATTTACTTGCTTTAAAATTAGCTCTTCCCCTTGCCCCCTATCCTGACCATTTGCATAACCGTAGGGGAAAAGACGACACGGGATAAAAATAAATTTGGCCGCTGCAGATCCAAAATCAAGGGGAAAGTGTCAGGGCAGTGTTTTGCTTTGGGTTTTAGTGGAGACAAAATAACTGAAATTACTAGGAAAGATAACGTATGACTAAGAAAATTCCCTGAGCAATCAGAGGATGTGTTTTCAGCTTTTCTACATTTTAGTTTTATTTTCTCACAGCAATGGACTAAGATGAGATTGGAGTCCCATGACCAAGCTGGCGCAATCCACGCACCCTACCTGGATCATCAGGGATTGTAAATCATCATTTTATAAGAATTTAACTTTTCCGCTTCCAACATAATCAAACGTAGTGGTGAGGGGGCCACTAATCATGACAAAAAATATACTTCAGATTCTTTCTTGAAGTGCCAACTCCAATAAGTTCTCCGAGTGAAATTAAATGCATGCTCTTATTCCAAACCACAGTTTCCCCCTGGGATGGACGAATCTCAAGTGGGGGCTGAAAGTTGTACCACAGCCCAGGGTTACACCCATTTTTGCAGTTTTTTTTAACTACTGCATGTAGTATAAATTGTATTCCAGCCCACTCAGTGACTGTGCTTTCCAGCATTGGTAATAAAAAAAGATGTCTTCATAGTTTCCACATTCCAGCGCTAACGAGTGGGCCAGTCCATATCTTCCCTCGGTTTCTCACAGTTTTATGTTTGTTTGCTTTAAAGGCTTCTCCGCGAAGCTAAGGGCAGAAAAGAAAGAAAGATCTGGTGTGTGGCGTAAGTGGCGGTTGGCGCCGAGTCTGAGAACAGTAACAAAGGATCATTTTAGAGTAGAAATTAAAGTGGAAAAGACCTATTAGTCCGCGCACTTCATCCCCCTGCCAACATGAGGTTGCTCCATGGAGGGATGCTTTTTCACAGGCTCAGCGCTGAGCGCTCTGCTCCTGCCACCAGCACGCTCCCGCCCCAAAATCACGCCATTTGAGTGCAAAACGCAGCCCTTGACATCCCAACACCACAAATCCTCGAGGAGAGCTCTTCACCCTCCCCCAAGCCACCCGGGGATCAGGGCGAGAGCATCTCCAGTCCACGTGCTGCCGGGAGGACCCTGCCCCGACCCATCCTCCTGCAAAGGAGCCGGCCACGGTACCGGCGTGCCAGCCGCTGCCCCGCCACTGCGCCGGCCAAAGCAAACATAACACCATGCAAATTTATAACAAAAAGCAGAGCAGAGGCCAAGCACAATGCCCTCCTGGTGGGAGTAAGTGTGGAGACAAGATTTTTTTTTTTTTTTTTTTTTCTTTTTTCCCCTTCCTCCCCCTTCTTCTTGGAAGGGAGGAGAAAGGTTTCTTGGCTCCTCACTGTGAAATATAGAGAGGGAGCAAATCTAAGCCCTGGCTTCAGCAGATATCGATCTCTGTGCGCGCTGAAGTGGATAGTGACCTTTGGCAACCTCGCCCCCAGCCAGAGAGCGGGGTCAGAGAAGACTGTCTGAGATGGAAAGAGCCATTTTAGTCACTTTTTAGCTTTGCAGTCCCTTGCAGGGTATGAAATCCTGAAGAACATACACGTTCTGGCAACAGAGGAGAGCAAGTGAAAGGTGAGCAAGTGCTGCAGTACGGTGGGCAAACTGGAAGGAAAGGGTGGAGTGGGGTCAAGTTTTCCCATCCCAGTTCCCAGATCATCTCCAGAAAGCTGATGGTATGGAAGGGAGCCAGAAAGGGTGAAGTCCTTTGCCTGTGGCATGATTCAGATGTAGAAGCAGAAGAAAACAGTGGAAGCGCAAATGGGCTCACACTATTAAAAAAAAAAATTAAAAAAAGAGAGAGAGAGAAAAAAAAAAAAAAAAAAAGAGTAATTTCATGCTTTAACAATACTGGCACAGAGGAAAGATGTCTTTTTTGAAAGCTGTCGTGTGTTTAGGACTCCAGTATTCCTCTCCAGACACATCTACCCTCCATTCACAGGACTGATGGCCAACGCATTCACGGCTAACCCGGCGCATTCCTGATCTCTGGGACCCGTTCTGCATGTGCAGAAGGGCTTTCCACAATGCAGGCAGTTGATCTGCGCACACTGCGGGCTTTGTCCAGGACTTCTTGATGTCAGTCATCCAAACTGAAGCTGCTGAAGTCCGGAAACAGCCCAGACAAATAGCCAAAACACTATTCCTCTGTATGCAGAATATTTTCAAGCAGAATAACTGCACTTGGCTTATCCTGGCTGTGTAAGGGAACAACCTTACAAGTCCACAATGAGAGTGCGGGGACCCAGCAGACAGGCCAGCTAAGGAACAAGTCTCTGTATCAAATTATAATCATGGGTAGGAGAAACAAATCTGAATTTCCTACGCACAGGGAGCGCTCACTGGGCTGGTGGAGACCGTACTTCCCATACGAAAGTGTTAACAAGCAGTGAAAGAACTGAAGCGCATCTAATTAAAAATGCATACCAAGGCATAAAGACAGAGTATAAGAGTAAACAAATGGCAGAGACCAGATTTGTTTGCAATAAACGAAGAGGAAAACACCACACAATGCAAACTCATCCAGCACGGAGGATACGGAGGGAGGCGAGCAGGCAAAGGCACCGCTCTGCAAAACCTCCCAAAACGAAGTACAAGGCAAGCGAAAAGCACGTGGCGTGCCCGAGCACAGATGAGCAGGACAAAGGAGTGGAAGTGGCGCAGAGACACGGTCCTTGGTCGGAACATTTGCCGTTTCAAAACAGGTACCACACTGCAATATGGTTAGACCAAATGACGCTGCCAAGCAGAGCTCCAGCTCAGCATATGAACAGGCCACCACGGGACACAAAACAAAACAAAGCCTTCTGGAAAAAAGTACATTTCAATATTTCTGCTGTAAAATAACTAGGGAGAGGGAGAAAGAGGCTGGGTTGGGCTGGGAGGTTCGGGTTGTCCCGCTGGGCACCTTAAAGAGCCACCTCTGTTTCACCAGCTGGATGCGTGGGGCCTATGACTATTACCGTGACACCACCTTATTTGCATTGGGTTTTCAGAAATGAAAGAAGATGTACCATTAGAAGAGCTCTTGCAGCCAGGAAATACTGACACCCACCACCGCTAGCGTGTTAATCATTCCTGATTCTGAACAACGCCGGAAAATAAAGTCCAGCTGCTCTGCTAAGACTTGTGTGTGTCACACCTTTACCGAAAGAAAACCGTGGGCTCTCCGGAGCCGGCAGGGACTCAGGGCCATTGGCAGCAGCTCGTCCCATCCTCCCTCGCCCCAGTCACGAGGCCACCTTCCTTTCTTCAATAATTATCTGAACAACAGTGATCACACTCCTTCTCGGAAGCAGCGTTTGCTTGATCGCTGCAGAGTACTGTCATCTGTTTGTTTTTTCAACACATGATAGGCCACTGTGTTCATCCCCTTGGGATTCCCAGCCAAGCGCAGTTCCCATCCAAATGGGGATAAAAGTTCAATTTTATTTCACGGTTTCATCTTCCTTACAACAAATCTTTTCTGACAGTGTTTTCTGACTGCTAAACTGATCCGTTTTGAGCGATTGATCTAAAACATCTGTCTGTGTGATTAAAAGCAACATTGAAGGGATACTGCGACTCTGCTCCAAAGGTGTGGAAGATTTCGAACACGAAACTAGTAAGCAACAGGAGGAAACTTTTAGGCAAATGCGTGCACCGCATGGATTTTGAGGCGTGCATCATTCCCCTGAAAGTTTTGCCAACTGCCACATAATACAGGAAGTCATGCTTCAAAATATTTAAGGTTGCCTTTCTCACCATTTCCTTCTTATCTTTCATAAGACTTACATTTTAAAATGTCAACTTGCATATGGGAATGTTTATTCTCAAGGATGCTGATCCATCAGGAAACTTTTAAAATCTTCTCCAAAAGTTGTTTTGGGTTTTTTTGGTTGTTTTTTTTTTTCCCTTCCCTACCCCTTCTCTCTTCTCTTAATGGATTGCTTCTGTTTAGGTTGTACCTGCTTTTTCAGCTGACACCACCCCCCAGCTTTGAGCTGTCCTCCCCTTAAAACAGAGGGAGCAGTGAAGGGACTTGTATACACCTTTTGTAATACAACCAGGGGGGAATATATCCTGACATTTTAGTTTTCCAAGAAATACAATAAGATGATAAACCAGCAAATTTCATTCAGAACAGATTTAAACCATGAAAGTTTGTGTGCAGTAGGTGCACAGTGTTAGTTCTATAATAAGTCTGAATACCATTCCTAATGCTTGGCATTACATTTTTGTTTAAATTCCTTTGCTTACTTTTTTTGCCATGTTACGATATTTATTTTTAGTATATGTGTTCCTTACTGCCAATGTAAATTCATTCAATGCTAGACATACAACGGTTTTTTTAATACCTTTCTGTTATTTGGCTGGGTAATTAGCTTCCTAAAATATGATTTATTTTAGCTGAGTTTAGTTTTGGCAGGGAAGCAGGGGGCACAGGGGGTTCCTTCAGTGCAAGCACAAATTTACTACTGGCAGCGCTGCTATGAATGGCATGGAGACCAGCACCAGAAATCCACCTTATTCACAGAAAGGCCAAATCTACTAGGGATTAAGTGTAGCCCCTCTCCACCCTCCCCTTCCCCATCCCCCTTGGCTACCCTCCAACACTTACCAGCTTAGGGATGGGACTGGGACTTATTGCTCAGGTCAGAAAAAGGGACTATTATGGAGTAAAAAACAGTTCCGAGCGTGCTGGATTGCATCCAGGCAAAATTTGCTCATTTCATAATAATAACGTCACATCGTTCTAGATCATTAATAAATAAAGGGTTTAGGGGCAATAAAAGGATTTTTCTTTTTTCTTTACTGAATCAAACTATTACTGTAAAGGCCCTACATAATTTGCATTAACCTGTGGTATCATAATAAACTGTGTTCTTTGGCCTGCAGCTCATATAGTGCTTAAGAATATGCTTAACTTTGAGAGTGAATGTAACTCTCATTTAAACGTGAAAAAGTTTCCCTACCTTTCGAGAGGGACATACGCGCCAACGTGCATAGATATTTAGACACCTGCACTCCGTAACTCCTAGAAATAACCATAGTGAGGTCAGCGGCAACGAAACGCATCGGATTCTGTGTAGTTTAGAAGTTATTTTACACAAACCTATTTTTCTTCTTCAGAAAGATGATAATCACAACAGGAGTAGGCGAGGTACGTCTTGCCCCATAATGCCAGCAGGCAGAGTAGCCATCTTTAACAAGTCAAGTGGTTTAGATTCCCACCTTCAAGCTAAAGGACCTGTCTGTGTGGGTGTGAGCAGTCCTGGACACCAAACAAAAAGCCAATCTCACAAAGAAATCCAATAGCAATTCCAAAAACTATAATGAAATATATGTTATTTGCTATAATGAAACTAAAAGGTGATATAATGACAGACACATAGTCTGGGCATAGATAGACAGCTGTTCCAAATATCAGTGCTCTATCAAGGCTTGTTTCTATAACACATCTAAGAGAACCTATTGAGTAGATTTTTTTTTCTGTAGATATTCTTCTATTTTTTCTGATTGTATTTACATCATGCTGTGAGACATACTAAAATGCTTTAGCAGCCTTTTTGGGACAGCAAACCACAGAAAAATTCATATCTAAGCCCCAGGTGGCTCCAGTGCCACCCCTTTTCCACTCTGTGCCTTAATCTCAACGTTAAATAGGGAAAATATACACAATCTTGAAACTGTGGTGCCTGGGCAGCCTGAGGATACGGTGGACACAGTGTGGATCTCAGGGTGCATGCTTTCCCTCTCTGTCCTTCTGTGATGAAGCACTAACGAATAACGTAACCGCTTATCTTTTGGATTATTAATCTACATGCAAGAATGCAGTCCTGCGGTCCTGGCTCCCCCCCAGAACAAGCCAGCACACTCGTTGTTTTAAGATTCAGTATGACCCTACTAAGCCTTCCCTCCATCCAGCTCATCAGACCCTTCAGAAACAGGTGAGGTGTCTCAGTGCCAGGGTGGCCCAGGACCGGGGTCAGCTGCAGCCCCTCCCAGGCTCACCCTTCCCATGGGAAAAACAGGGCATCACTCAGTGATGGCAGGGGAAACCCCGTCTCATGCCTTTCCCCCAGTGAGGCTGAGAAACGGGGACACGGCACATCCTCTTACACCACTCAGCTATGAAACTGGTGCGGGGCTTTGAATAATTAACAGGAACGACTAGCCTTGCCTGCTTACTGGAGTCATCAAGAGAGATTAGCTAGAAGCAAGTACTGATGCTCTTATCAACTTCTTATGTCTACAGCTGGCCTTGTTTTTTCCCCCCCGGTTTCATTTAGCACCAAATCCTCCAGGTGCTTACGGGGCAGAGCTGACATGAGCCGTAACGGGGGCTCATCCCCGCTGCCACCGCAGAGCCAGGGCGTGCTCCGGTGCAGCCCCGCTGCAGGACGGCTCCCCAGGCTGACAGTGACCCCCACCTCGATGGTATCGAGCTCGAGTTCCCTCAACTTTGCTTGCTGTGTCACAAAAAGGTCATTGTGAGCTGCAGTCCATCATGTTAAATCATTTTAGCACCTCCGCTACCCTACGTGGGCTTACAGTGCTGAGAGCACATTTGTATTTTCCTCCTGCTACTTTGGATTTATAAAAAAAAAAAATGCCCCAATTTCCATTTATTTGCAACAGAATATTGCCTGTCTTCTTGTTTTATCTTTTCAATTTAAGAAAAATAACATAGGACATGATCGCCGCTAACGAGATGGCACATTCTATATAACTTTTCCCGCTGTGTTGTTTTATTTACCAGCTTTCAAATCCCTAACCTTCGTCTCTCCAACCTCCTTTTAAATGAAAGGATCCTCTTGTCTCTGTGAAGTTCCTATCATCTACACGGGTTTGCATGTTAAAGTTTCAGCATCCATTTAGTCAGTGACGGTTATTCTGCTTAATGACTCCTATACCCCTGTTAATACTGTGTTATCTGCCTCTAATATTTTAAGATCTTGTCTAATATTAATGCTAAATGCTAATAGTAAAGATTTGCTACTAATATTTTAAGCTCTAGCTGCTAGTGTACTAATGTTTGGGGAGGTGCTTGGGAGTTCATTGTATTGGAAGGACTGCCGGGTAAATTTTAACATCCTTTATGACTATTGCAGAGAAATCTAGGCAAAATAAATGGAATATAGGGACAGATCTGAGCAATTTATTTATGGAATATCCTGCCATCAATGAGCTCAGAATCAGGTTGAATATGTATATGTGTGTGGGCGTATGAAATGTCTGAATCTCTCCAATAAACCAGAGAGAAAAATGGCCACGGTGCGAGGCAGAGGTGGGGGACACGTGCAGCCTCTCCTCCGTCGCATTATAGCGAGCGCTGCCACGGGGACAGGGAAAGGAGGCAGCTGCCATCCCCCAGGAGTGCCAGCCCCAATTACAAGTCCTCCAGTACTCGGCCGTATAGAGTATAAACCTACCAACAGCCACGTTTATCTCATAGCAATATAACACAGCCTAAAAATTTACAGGGGACTGGAAAATAAATAAATAAATAAATAAAACCCAACAACAAACCCCACCACCACCACCACCCCCTATTTTAATATCAGTTTGTTAACACAAATCTCTGCTACACGGAGAAGGAGAAGGAAGCCACTCCTCCTCCGAAGAACAACCTCTCCACTGAAAATAAAACACAGTGCAGCGTTTATTTCACCACGGTTTAAGAGTTAATGAAAGATTTGCACCTGTACAGCTGTTGCAGACTGAAACTAGCTTGTGGAGCGAATGTGTTTTCTGGTTGAGACAGTTGTAAATGCCTTGAGTAAAAACACTGAGGACTGCTAATGGATAGGTTTATTTTAAAGCATGCCATCTGCTATCAATCATAGAGAAGTATAGGAAGCAAGTTTGGCTGTGCTCCCTCCTTGTGAGCCTGATAAAGATAGGGCTGTGGTACTCTGGAACATTTAGTACTCAAGAGAATAAAACATCAAACCTACTCAGCAGCTCCACTAACAATAATAAAAATGCCTCTGCCTAAAGGTGACATTCTGAATTTACGATTATTTGTGTCTATAAAGTGTATTCTTTGGCTCCTGACTCATTCTGACTGTCTCACTACAAGAACAATACATTAAGCCTGCCTGAAGTAAATGGAAATCCTATCCTTTTATTAAACCAGCAGCCAGTACCTGAGATGTTCTAATGCCCTGTAGGACCCAAAGAAGGTTTTCTGCTCTAAGTGTTAATTCTTTTTGTAGAATTAAAGTCAACTGCAGAGAAAATGCTTATTTTGTGCACTCCAAACTAAGCCCTTCTTCAGGTAAATGTTGTTTTAAAAGAAGAATGAAAACAAGAAAACCCAAGGCAGATTCTGAATATGCAAATGATCACAAAACGAAGGCTACAAAAATTGTAATTCACCTCGATAGCTCGTATTTTTTGCTGCTTAGCATTTGATACAGGAAAAGCTTATGCTGTGAGAACCTGCCCAGGAAAACCATGCACAAGATGCCCAAAAGGTGCGTGCCAATCTTCCTTCCTAGCGGTGAACTTCACATGTGCTGAAATTCTCCAGAAGTCCATCCAGGAATTATTTTTTCCTTTTTATTTTTTTTTTCTCCCTCTTTTTTTCCTACACTGCATTTTCCTCAGAAAAGGCAGTTGGAAGATGCAGAGCCTCTTCCCCAAGATACACAAGCATTTGGTTAACTTCAGAGGTATGAATCATTCCCCTGGTTAACACTACATCCCTCTTCTCTCATTTGCCCTCTGGTACCCCACCGATCAGGGGCTCCTGAGCCTGCCTGCTTAAAAATAATTAAATATATAATGCTTCCTGGCAAATTCACCAGATAAAAAAAAAAAAAAAAAAACACTTAGCAATGAAGCACTCTGTATCGGATAACATTAGGCTCCTATCTCCTATCTGCAGCTTAACAAAATTCCCTTGCAAGTCTGTTGCTGATGGAAAGCGTTGCTGTGGAAGCTTGGGGAAAACCCACCTGGTGATCAAGCTCATGAGTCTAATTAAAGTTAATAGAGAAATTAAAAGCGGGCAAAAATTGGAACGGCAGCATGGAAACAAAAAAAAGAAAAAAAAAGTAAGCACTAGGAATAGAAGGAAGATAAAAAGCAATAGGAAAAGTGAGCTTTCCTTTGAAGTCTGCTCTGGAAAAGTGACGGTGATGTCTTTCAGTGCCTGCCACATCCTAAGTGCTTTACACAGTGGGCCACAGGTCTAAGCAGAAAAACAGAAAGAAGAGGATTAGGCTTATTAGGTTCAAAATATTAAACCAAGGCTACAACTGTTCTGTGTTCACTGTTTTGGTCCTCCTGAGCTTAACTGTCTCTAAAGTCTGTGGTCAAATGACCACTGATTTCAAAGTATCATTTCAATCCCTTTTCCTAGGGACCAAAAGAATTGAGAAATAAGTTCCTTGGGAAGGATTAGAACTAGTGGATACTTGAAATGAGTAAGATGAAAGATTATAAAAAAAAAAAAATCAGGAGTCTACAGAGACGCAGGTAGAAGAGGTGGTTCCGAGGGGAGATGGATCAGCTCTTAGCAAGATGGGAGCAGACTGCATGGTCACTTGGCTGCAGCAACACCGAAATACTGGAAACAATGCAGGAGGACATGAAAACAAAGCTTAAGTAACAAGAAAACCTGAACAAAAGCAGTTATCAAGACTTTCATGCTCGGAAACACCGGAGGAATAGCTCCCTGGAGGTACTCCTCGTGCCTAGGTGAGGATTTCCAAATAATTCCCTTTTGCTCAAAAGCAACACCCCATCTCATAAGGAAAGAAACAGCAATGACTGTCTCCGATTGTTAAGCTCTGTATCAAAACTACTTGGTTACACACCACATAAGGGCACATCATCACGCCGATGTCTCAGACCAGTCGTGACCATTACAACCCCCAGCAAAAAAGTTCATCAAAACTCTATCCAAAAAAATTATAATAGCACTAAGTCTTTCACAATCTGTTTCTCCAAACAGATCTGTTCTCCAAAAGTATCTGTTTCTCCAAAAGTGTCATTGGCAGGGTTTTTTTTGAAGTCTCGGATGAGGCTTTTGGCCAGCAGGAGGGAAGAGGGAGAGGAGGGAAGTCGATCCCGACTCACCCGTAGCCTGACGGTCACACGCCTGGGGCTGGCGGGAGGTCCAGGTTCAAATCCCAACTCTGAACTGCCCACGTTGAAGACAGCATCCAGCAGGGAAAGACGTTCTCTGTAGCTTTTCTCCATAACATTTTGTAGGCAAAAAAATAATTTCCTGAGGTTTTACTTTCTCTCTCCTGAGAAATGGAAACAAATTAAAAGGCTTGAAAATTTTTCACGACACAGACTTCTTGTTCGTGGCCAGCCCTAACCGCCACACTGCCCAGAGGTTCAAAGGCATGCTGTTCCTACCAGAGCTGATATTGTGAACTCTCCAACTTTTTGCATGAGCCTACCATGTTCTCTCTAGGCTTGTTCTTTCATAAGACACTCCATTTTCATAAGAAAGCCTGCAAGCTCAGAGCAGCTTGCTCACCACAGTTCAAGTCCCTGGCACACAGTTCATTGCAGCTCTAATGAAAAAGCACAATGATTGGGCCTGCGTCGCTAAGATTAGACATTAGTGGCTGTATCAAGAAGAGAAATACCTGCAGATTAGCACAGCAATTTGCTGCTCTAAATCTGAACCTTCTAATCTCTTTTTTTTTTTTTTAAAGTAAGTAGCAGCCCATGCATATGGGAAAAGAATTAAAACTACATTTACTAAGTGATTTCTAAAATACTTCAGCATGTGTTTTAGAAAACTGACAAGTCATTAAAATACAGTTGATAAACATTACTCAGAACTCATTGCCTTAGATTAACACTACTTTAAAATCACAGACATTCATTGGTTGTCAAGGCACTGCTGCAAGAGTAACTCCGACTGCTCTTCATGCCCTGTTTAATAAAGTACATGATGGGCAGCTCAGAGTTCACCTTGTCTTTCTGTTTTCTAATCGCAAAAAAATATTTCAGCAATATTTGCAAAAAGACTTTAAAACTTTGCATGCTGGTAAGTGAGACCACGCAGAGAAATTGCTGTGCAGCGGCATGTGGGAGGAGGGAGAACCCACTGCTTCTACCAGTGGATTACTGAGAAGCATCTCCTTTATGGGCCAGCTTACTAAAACCAGGCACAGCACAGAAGTGACCGCTGTATTCAGATGTATTGAACACGCACTGCAGTTTGGTTGGGCCTAAATATGCTCTCAGCAGCAAAGGCACCAGATCCAGCTGAACGGCCCGTTTTTCCTAGCACTTACACCCAGCCTAACAAATGCCTCTCCTCTGCTGACTGATGCTACCTGCCAAGGGCATCCTAAACCCAACGTTAAAATAAGAGTTTGCAATACCGACCTTCCTGGTAGAATGAACTATGTCTTTGAGATGTGTTGAGATGTCTTTGGCATGTGCCAAGTAAAACTGATTGATGTGTTATGAAAGGCTGACGCTAGAAAATAATGAGTAAATGCTGGGGACCGCAGTCAGACGGCTTGGCTCGAGTGGTTACTGAACACCCCAGAGCAGAGGGGCTCCTGGTGAGCTAAACCCCCCCTCAGTGGGGGACTGGAAACACAGATGCAAAATATGGAGAGATTTAAGAGAAAGCAAGGGGTAGCAGGAAACAAACAAACAAACAAACCCCAAACACCAAAAAACAAGAAGAAAAAGAAAAAAGGTAGCACTATTTACCAGTGACTGATTCCAAAACACCCAAAATCACAAGCTGTTTTTAATCAATCCAAAGAGAGAACCATCGTACATGATTCCACTGATGACAAATTTTTAAAATTTATTATGTGACTATCAAGAAATTTCCCCTTTTAGAAGCTCTGCCCTGAGCCAACTGGAGCTGACGGCTTTTCCTAAACATACTTTATACAACCACGGTCAGCTCAGATACTCGGGGTGAAGCAACCTCATGCAAAGCTCCCGACTCCGAGCGATTGCCGATGACCAGCAGCCATCGGGTGAGCAGGTCCTCTCCGCTGCAGGGGGTGGCAAGCTGGTTTTGCTGCTGTTTTGACGTTGGGGAAGGATTTGGTGAGAGTGCTGCTGGTTCTGAGAAGGGGCTGATCAGACTGTGTTATATCCCTTCACCCTTCTGTTTTTCTCCTCGCCTAGCATGTACACTGCAGTTCAAAACATGACAGGAGAGGGCTGAAACGGAGAAGGGAGTCAACGTATTTTAAAAATGAAAACATTACTATTCATAGCTGACTTAGTAATGTAGTTAAAAGAAAAAAATCATGGCCTAATCAAAATTGCATCCATCTAACTTAAGCTAAGATAAACATTTGCAAATGCTCTTAATGACCATTTTTAACCACTTGCAGGGTTTAAAGGACAGCTTTCTTTTGTTCTTTTTTTTTTTTTTAATAATAATAAAATATTTGATATTCAGAGATGTCTGTAACCTGATGGATGGCTTAGATTTATGACATGTCTCAGACATCAGAATTCTAGATTTGAAAGCCAAACCGCGAGGGAGATCTGAATCCTCCAACCGGTTTTATTTTTCAGTCTTTTAAAGTGGACTTGGACTTCAAAGTCTTTCCCCCATTCCCCTTTCATACTGCTATTTATATAGGGGCAACAACACCACTTTGACCGAACTAAGATGGTTTGAATGATACCAGCAAATTTATGCTTAGAGGTTCCTATGAGACAGGTGTAAGTAAACCCGTTTTACTCACTCTGAGCCAGGCTGACATATTTTGGTGCCGCAGGTGTGCCACGCTCCAGGAAACACCATAAACCTACTCAATGCCCATCTTTTCCTCGCGGGACGGCGGTCACCACCACCGTGGCTTTGCCGTGTTTGCTCCACAGGGCTGAGCGGAGCAAAGCAAAGCGAAGCATGCCGCCAGCTCCAGTGCGATGCACCCTGTTAAAAGTGTTAACTGGACAACGCTGACGCGAGGTGAAGCTGTAGATGAGCGTATGCAATGAGAAAGTGCAAAGAGCATGATCCCAGGGCAAGCACTGCCAACGCCAGCAGAGCAGCCCCAGGAAGGGGAGCGGAGCAGGGAAAGGAGCTGCAAGTGGGGAGCAGCCTCTGCACCTCCCTGGCCGCTGCTCAGGCCAGAGATGCTTTAGCAGAAGGAGGTCTGAAATATGTGATACGCACATGAGGATACCGGGGTCAGTCAGGGCCTCTCTGGAGCAAGGCAGCCTGGTGAGCGGTGAGTCCTTCACTGATAAATCCTGAAAGAGCGGGGACATTTCAAGGCTGGGAGCAACTTCTCAGAAGACTGCAAGGAAAAGAGCTTGTTTAAAAAGGGGAAAAAAAAAAAAAAAGAAAAAAACAACTTTAAGCAACCCAGAAGTGTGGATCAAGGTCTTGTTTTCCTTAGCCCAGTGGTGAAGGAAAACTGTTGTCAGAAATACAAGTATTTAAACAGTCTATGAGAGCAAGGAAGTAAATGACTACTTTTGCCAGTGACCGAGGAAAGCTCAGCTGCTCACTGCAAGCCAGAGGGATTTGCATCCAGCTCAGTACTGGAAACACTCGCTGAAGCAGAAATCCCTCGCCTCAGCCTCCCCAGTGCCTGTCGCATGAGGCATGGACCAAACCTCGGAGCTCCCAATCACATGAGTCTGTTCCCATCTGGATCTCTGCCACTCGGTCCCGCGTGGCGGGTGGCAGGAGGAGGACCCACTTGGCGTGGGGCTGAGCCACCGTCCTCTGCCTTCTTCTGCACCACCACTTCCAGCAGATGAAAACAAGCCATCAGTGCATAAATATGTGAAAACATTTATCGCCCACTCCTAGCCATGTTGAAAAGAAACCTGTTGTGGTTAAATGACTCGGTCAGTTCTTTAGGGATTTTCCGAAGTTTCCTATAAAAAGAAATCTGTGGGAAATGAATGATTGCATAATCACTAACACATGCCAATTCATATAAGCCTATTATCTTTTATGGCATTTTGTACTCTATTGTCCTTACTCTGGTGAATTGCTATCTTACAATTCTTTTGCCTATTAAATGATTTACACATTTCGCTCTCTACGACCCTTTTGCATCATGAAGATACTTAGCATCCACATTAGGAAAGAAGGCAAAGACAAAGGGTCCCTTCTCCTTTTCCCACGTCATGTGTTTTCCACCTTCACAGCAATATCTGAACAGTTTCCTTAAGAATGGGAAGGACCTTTTCAAGTGAGAAGAGGCAATAAAATTAGCTGTGTCTTGAAGCTACAAAAGATAATTTTTTCTTAAGGAATATGCATTTTTACAGAGGCTTGTTAAGGTCCCTGATAGCAATGGCCAGCATTCATAGTTTTAAAATTATATGGTCCCTTGAAAATGCTGGAAGTTGCCTACAGGTCATCTAAGTGATTCTTAGAAATAAACCCCAAGTGTCTCAGAAGTCTTAATTACACTGTATTTCAATTGGAATTAGGTCACTAAAACACAGACTTCAACAGGAATTTCAGACCTTTAAAAACCTTTTGGTTTTGGCTTTTAGGACCCGGACATTGCCTGAAAGCCAACCATGATTCCACCTTTAGAGTAAACATTTAATCACATTTTCAGTGGGGTTTTTCAGTTTTACACTCTTCCCAGGAACAGCTGGTTAACAACTCGATGAATCATGGCTAAGTAGTCACCTTCCGAAAGGTGCGGCCTCCGGCACCGCTGCATTTTTAAATAAGGGAAAAAGTAGCTTCTCAGTCACACAAGTCTTCTCTACAACTCTTTTTTTCTAAAACGACCTAGATACTCAGAGCAGTTATCCTTGCCTGCAACTAATCACGGAACTTTAGGACCAGAGCAGAGCCCAGATTAGCTGCAACAATCTTTAGACTAAACTAAGAGGTAACACCCTGTAATCTTAATACGTGAGAGAGGACGTGGCACTGCAAAAATGAGTCCTAGGCATGTGCATGAAGAAAATAAGCTATGGGTTCACCAAGCAAAGCTACTAGTCCTATTAAGTGGTATGATAGCCACGCTTTGGCTATACCACTCTTATTTCTGCATTGAGATAAGTCCAGTTCTTCAGAGCAGATTTATGTGACTAATCCCCAGAAATGCTGCAGGAAAGCAGAAGGGCTGGGGAGAAACCTCATGTCTCCCAAGCATCGCAATACTCCATCTCCCACGGACTGCCCATACCGAGGGGTTCAGACATTACAGCAGCGAAAGGCAATTTCGTCTTTGGAAAAGTAGTGTATTTGAAAGGGTAGCCCAGAGGTAGGTTTGGAAGTCTGCACATCAGACCTGGTGATGCTGAAAACAAGGAAGCAGGCAAACAATGATCAATTACTGAATGACAGTGTGGGCAGGAGAAATTTCTGGTGTTACACAACATCCCAAACATGCAAACCCTTAGTGCTCGTGCAGCGACTCAAAAAATTGCAACAAAAATGGACTGCAGCTTAGTTCTCTCTTTTGCCATTCCTGAGATATTAATGTCTTAGCCTCCATCTCCCCCCTGAACAGGGATGCACTGGCTAGCAGCTCCCCATTTTACATGACGTATTTAAGAAGGCTTGCCAGCCCCACCAAGTCAGAACTACTCTTCATTTAGCTCTGACCCCCACCAAGCAAGAGCAGAAAAGCTCTGTATCAAGAACAAAAACGTGCCAGGCCAACAAACAAGTCCCTGAAACCGTGTCATCTTTTCCAGAAAAACATTCTTTCCATTGCCTGCATGAGCTGGCTTTTACAAAGATACCCACTTCACTCCTCCTGTGTTATTCCATTTATTTTATGTGGTTTCTTACACATTTCTGAACGTAAATTGCATTTTCTTTTAATTAGAAATAATTTGTAAAACCATTTGCCAGCATTCACACCCTGCAAACATTTGCTCGTCGTCAAGGGCTCCTGAGGACCTCCAGCACCTGTCATCCTCTGCCAACACGGACCTTTTCACATGAGCAGGCCTCCAGAAAAGGTTATGGACAGTTGTAAAATGCACCCATCTTAAATCATTATTTCTGTGATATGGATCAGGGGTTCAGAGAGGAGGGCCCATTCACTTTCATTCCTCCTCCAGTGCCTGCATCTTCCTTTCTTGATTCTCCCTTCAAAAAATAGGTCTGCTCACCTTTCTATTGGTCTTGGAAGATCTACTTTGGTTCTACCTCTTCCCATTAGCTACAGGACCAAACTGTTCAGTCCATTGGTAACTTTTTAAAGCATTTTATCAGCCTATATAATTTTATAATTGGTTTGTTATTTTCACTAAAGAAAAAAAAAAAGTAACTGATCAGACACCTAACGCTACTTAAGTGCACATAGATTTTTTTGTGGTTGAATAATAACATCTGTTTTGATTTTCCAGCCACAAAAGTGCGTTTAATCTGGCCTTCCTTTATTTGAACTTTTCACATCTGCTCAGGCCTGCTTCCCATAAACTAAATACCAGATCCTTTCACAATGTAGGAAATTTACCTGCACCAGTTGTTGTCCTAGCTCCAACGACTTCTTTATGGGAGCCAGATAAAAATGTCAAAAGACTAATAAATATAGTCTTAGTGCACTGTATATTTATTAAATGTTACTATTTATTTTCTCAGTCCCAAATGGTTGGTATTTGCAGGCTTAATCCCACAAAACTTATTTTCATGAATGAACTAATTTACTTTTATTGAATAAAGTATGTCATAGGACAGTGCCCCATATTCCACACAAAATTTAGAGATAAACTTGTATGAAATACACTACAACATCAGCTACAAATTCAATCAATCAGGAATTATAAGGATGGTCAGATGCACTGTGCTTCCAGCAAATAAACGAAGTCATAAGGGGGATTTCATATGCCATTTTCAGGGTTATCTCCAAAGACTTGGTAGTGGATTATGAAGTTTGACTTAGTCTGAACTCTTCAGAGGTGAGCAAAGTCAGGAAGGAGAACAATCCTAACCAGAAATACTTTGCCTTATTTCTTTTTTTTTTTTTTAATTAGGTGATTAGTTTCTAATTGCAGCTCGGATCCCAAAATTTAGATACGTTTAGGCTCTGGTTTTTTAAAAGAAAAAAATAAAAAAAAAAAAAGAAAGAAAATTAAAGTGAGGGGTATCAGACTTCAATTGAAGCAAAATGGGCTGAGAGGTTTTGCCATTGACATCACCAGGGCAGGAAATGCATCACGGGTATGGGGCAAATGTTAAGGATTGTTCTCTAAATGCAGAGCTAAACTACAGAAAAATTTTGCTCTGCTGATGTGACCAGGAAGATATGCAAAACAACACTCTCTCATCAGCCTCTTCATAACATCTTCATCTATTCAGCATTTCTTTCCACTGTTAGAAAGATATATCTGGAGAACTCCTACGTCCCTGGGCCCCAAGCAGCTGAGGCTCTGTCTGCAGCAAAACTGCGATATTAGGCCACTCTTCTCAGACAGATAACTCAGCAGATAGCTCTTCAAAGCAAAGGAGAGAGCACTGCTTGCAAGATGCTGAGAAGCCAGGTTTTCCTTGTCTCAGGGTACCAGGAGCATCTCTTCTCTTCAAAGGCTCCTACCCGTGTTGTAGCAAGGCAACAAGGTTTCATTCTTTTATGTTGTTTTGTATCTTTAACAAAACTTAGACTCAATGACTCGGCAACCTCATTAAATATAGCTTTATCAAGCCAAAACACCCACCAGCACCAGTGTCTTAAATAGATGCGAGATAGGAAAAGTACAACGAGGACCACAGTGGCTTTGGGAACAGTTGGAGAGAAAAGGCAATATCTATGAACTGCCCTTGATTTACACCTTGATTTTTTTTCTTTCCTCACAAAGAATTGAAACTGCGTCATGATGGAAGAGTTGTGAGAATCACAAAGAACTTAACAAGTCAGAAATGGATTAAAAAGCACTTTATGGCTTGTTAAAGAAATCCCTCCGTTCCTCAGAAGCATTTTCAGCATCTTATTAGTGGTATTTGATCTGACTAACATATTGACTAGTCATTTGAATAGGAGATTAATTCTTTTTGATGGACCACAAAGGGAGAATAAATTCAAATGAGGCACTTCTCCAAATTTTTATTTTAGTATAACCCCAAAGAGCCAATAACATCTGTAAAGGTTTTTTCTGTGCCCCACAAAAGACTATCATAATGATATTTAAATCATGCGTCTTCTTCTTCCTTAGAAGTAATTGTTGCATTTGTATTTCACTCAAATAATAGCGAGCTGGAATTTTCTCTTTACCTGCTTTCTGAAATGCCTGGTACATATTTGCCCTAAGAAAATACTCTGAGCCAATACCTTCTTCAACCTTTTTTCTTAAACAGTCTGTCACAGAGCCAGTATTTTACCATCAGTTGACTTCTCCATTGACCCCTCTCTTGTATGAAGTAGTTCAGAATTTGACAAATGAAAAGTTTTTTCAATCTATACTGTTTAGGACGAGTTTCAGTGTCACCAGTACAGATGCTGCTATGGAAATAGCGGGCAGACCCACAATTGTCTTCCATTTGGCAAAAGCCAGAAAGCTTGTTTCTAGTCATTTCTGAGCAGTTTTATGTTATCTAAGATTTTGCACTTAGGAATAAGTTGGAGACCTCCAGCTCATTTCGAAAACAGTAATTTATAGCTACACAGACATTATGATTTTACAGTGTTTTGATAGTTACGCCTTCACTATCCACATGGAACATTTAAAAACGGATTAGAAGCCATTAATCTCGGAAATATGAGGGATTTGCAGCCTAAAGAGGAACTCAGAGCATTCGCATTCTAAGTCTCTTTCTGTATCTAGGTGTCCGGTTTTATTAACCTATTATATTGTATTCTAGGAACAGGTCAAGAATTATACTTAAACAACCTTACTGTGGTAAAACTGGATTATAAATCTGGGATCTGAGTACTTTGTCACAGGTACGCTTATTGGCCTTGGACAAGCATTTAGGCTGGAAGCTATTTTAAGCAGCTCCTGTCTCTCGTTATAACCTCCAACAGCACTTAGGGCACTGGATCCCCGTATGCAATTTCATCCCTCAAGCACAACAATAAACATAGCCTCCCACTTCATTAAAAGTCTTTAATTTTAAAATTTAAATACCTTAAAGTTAGAGACCAGGTCACAAAAATTATTATATTTTCCACACCTATTCCTTGAAATATGGGGGAGATTGACTCCATCTAGACCTTTGCAGTGGGCTGTTAATTCCACCAGAGCCTGACCTCAGATGCTAGGTTCAAATATGCCTACACTCTGATGAATGTCAGGTCCAAATCCAAATCTGGATCCCAAACTTGCGGTATGGGCCCATCTGTACTTGAAAGCAACATTTTAAAGAAAGAGGAAAGCTAAGATCATGAAAACCTCCATTTGAATACCACATACAACAGATTTATGAACCTAAGCAACTACTTTTTTCCCTGTGTAAAATCAAAACTACCACAGGATTTCCCGTCCATATATACCATATGCTTTTTCCAACTTTGTTTAAAATTCTTAGTGTCCCAATATTCTGGAACTTCTGAGCATCTGCTGTTTTTCTGCAAGCTTTATCTACTCTGCAAACTAGGCTATAGTCAAGAATTAATTTTTGTATGGGAGAAGTGATTTTATCTATTTACTTTTGCAATATGGTTATGACTGGTGAAAGCACGGTACACAATGAAACCCTTGGGTAACAGCCTGAAAAATGATTCTCTTAAGCGACAAGAGTGTTTATTTCGTTGTAACTGACTGTATACATTGGTTCAATACCTATGCAAAACCAAGTCCTGCAAACTGCCAGTGCACGCCTTGCAGGACCTTCTGAGTAAAATCTTCATTTAAAGAACAGTCAGAAGCTTGTCAAGTAAAACACCAACAACACTAAAGGAAACTTATAAATGTTTGCAAATTCATTTTATGGATTAATGACCCTACATATAAGAATTGACATTTCCAGGACAAATCAATTCTTTATCCTACAAATATTTCAGCAGTTTTTGCTTACACCAAAGCAGAGGGAATTTTTTCCTTCTTCAGATCAAACGGGACCTAAAATCTGGGAAGATTTAACAGTAAAATAAGAACAATGGGGAATGTAAATGTTAACCATCTGCAATTGTCATTACTGCTATTTCTTATTATGTGATAGCTCTATCAATGGCATATTTTTACTTTTGTTATCTCTTGCAACTTTTCAATCTATTATGGTTAATCATTGATAAACAAACACGCTGACTGACTTAAAAAGTGGCAATCATCTCATCTAAATTTAACTGTGTAAAAGTCAAACACCTACTCTAAGCTACTCGTGAAGGCTCCTTCTATAGATAGTGGTGACAGATTGGCATTTTCAGAGAGAGACTTATCCTACCTGTCTTACACACTTGTTTTAAGATGGGATTAATCACTCTCTGGAAGTACTTTCTTCTTCTTCTTTCCTTGGACTGACTTCAGTAAAAAGCTACACACCTGTTTTGTCAAAAAAAAAAAAAAAAAAAGAGAAAAGAAAGAAAATAAAACCCAAGAGATTATTTCAGGCCTTGATCTTGAATCCACAAAGGTATTTACCCCCAAAAATACAGTTCCTCTAGAATGCAGAAAGTCTCCTCCTAAAAGCAGATGGGAAGAAGGAAGGTAGAGAGAGACAGGAGCGCAGCCAGCCTTTATAATTATGCTTGTCACCTGCCCCAACTCTGCCTTTAGGGCTGGTGAGAAGCAAGGCTAAGGAGAGCCAAGGCACAAGGGATTATCAGACTTTTTTACCCGGTGTTGCTTTATCCACAGAAACCATGGAGCTTGCCATAGTCTCACTCTTAGTGGAATTCCAGCGACAGAAACGTTTTCCAGGCTTTGGCAGGAGAAGGGGACTGGCCAATAGCTGTTCTCCTTCAACAGAAGCAAAGCAAAACCAGCATCTCCCTTTTTCACATGAGATCAGCTCCGGTTCAACACAGAGAAGGACCACACACCAACCGTTGCTTCAGGACATGAGCCTTAGGAGGCAATTCAACGGAAACTTCTAATACCCTTAAAATCATTCAAATGAAAAGATGCTGATGGTGATGAGGGAAGAAACATTCTACTTGGCGTCTCTCCATTTTAAATTCTGCTATAGTGACAGTATCTGGATTAGACTCCAGGACAGTATTTCTGAAACAGCAGGAACCCTGCTTACTGCATCAGTTTTAAATTACAAGCCTTCCAAAGATGTCAACACCACTTTCCTGGAGACTTTCCTGAAATTAAAATACTGAGCTTTTCTCCTGAGCCTTCACAGAGTCATATGGATCCGTCGTCCAGTGCCACCATTTGTATTACGATTTGCCTATGTTGGGTCACCGCTACTTCTTCGTTTCTGCTCTATAGTCAGCCTCGTTCTTTGATGTTACTCAGTCACTATTTCCTTTCCCTTTACTTTTATCTCTGTCCTGGCATTCTTCCTTTAAGCATCCTCTCTACCAGATGGTCTCCATCTCTCCTTCAGAAGTGCCCAAAATATTCCTACTGCCTCCTCTTGATCTTCCCCCAGCAGCAAACCTCTTCATCCTACAGAGCTCAAATACCAATGGATTTCTCCTCCTTGCTGCTCTGCGTCTTTCTTGCGCTTTGAAAAGGAATTCACTGGAAGCAGCTAACCTCCAATCCTCATTATGCACGGCGCACTCATTTATAAGAGTTTACCCAGGAGAAAAATTCAGACGGGATATACGCTGGTACAATTGCATTTTTTTTCAAGTGGAAGCGCATCTGATGTCTGCGAGCCAAACTGGAGCTCTAGTTTTAAACAGGAGCTCTAACTTTCTCATTTGGAAATCCATATGGATCCTCTAATCTGAAGGTCAAAACAGCTTTCATGAAAGATACTGAAAACAATGATACTTTATATTCACCAGCATAATTATACAAAGATGATTCAATATTGTAGTATCATCAGAGGATTCAACAAAGTCTCTCTATTATGTATTTTTAAGATGGGGTTTAGAGACTGTAAGATGAGGCTTCAGAAGTTTACAGAGAGAAAAAAAAGATCTTGTCACAATTTATATCTTCCTAATAGGTCACTGAAACTCTGAGGATAACAATTGCTTTTACTTGCAGTTGGCAATGCACTGTAATCAAGAATAAAGCTCTAGATATTTTTGTGGAAGTACAAGCACTTACTAAATGCAGCAGCATAATAATGTATTATATATTATACAAATACAGCGAGGTGGGATTTGTGTTTGTCTCTTTGCAAGAGAAGAAAGAACTCAGAAATGACCTTCTGTTCATAAGTTTCTTTGAAAAAGGCTTGGCCTGAAACCACTTCACTGCTATTGATATAGCCTGTTTTTGTACATAAATCTTAAATGTAAGCATTGCTTCAAAAATAACTAAGCAATCAAAAAGCTTTACTTTTCAGATTCAATTGCCTTCAAATCCTTTACTGAAGTCCCCTTGGCACTGTCACTTCAAAAATCAGGATAATGCTGTATAGTGTTTCTCAGTTTCAGTAAAACAAAAGCCTTATTGAATAAATATGTGTGAAAACACTGCAGACAAAACCATCTCAGCAGTCACCACCTGACTGGCTCATGGTGACCCTCCCGGTGACCCGCGTGGGCTCCGCGCTCGACTTCTTGGCATATCACAGCACTGTTCAATTCCACTGTCTTTGTCCTTAAAACTGTAGCAAAACACACTTTTTCCTTGCAGAAACCTAATAGCAGGCTTTAGACATCCGTAAACAACAAGGTGACCTAGGATTTCTATATTCAGGAAGCTGCTGATCATATAGTATATCCTTTTTTAATCTGCCTCTTGTATTGTGAATATACAGAAAACCTTACGGTTCTGATAATTCCTGAACTCTGGGTTTTGCAAAGGGAGCTCACAACGCCACCCCGTCACAGAGACGCAAAGGCAGAATAAAAAAAATCTAGTATTTACTGCCTCGTGCCTCATTCTGCTCTGAAAAAGGACGACTCGGAAGTGTTTTTCTTTTTTCCATATATCATATCCTACACTTCCCTGCAGTTAAAATATTAGCGCAGCCCCATAGATCCCATTACTGCAGTAAGACAGCAGCACGTGCCGGCGTCCCAGTGCTCGGGTTTCCCTCACCTCTCGGGGCCATGGTCTCAGGTGTCCAAGCCACTGAAACTGGAGTCACATCGCAATTAGCTGCTGACTCTCAGGCATTCGCTATTGGCAAGAGGTGCATGGCGAGTGCTAGTTCACAGCTGACCGCGCCGAAGAACTCCCGAGCAGGACAAGGTCTATTGAATTACGTTTGATTTTGCTTTCAGAAACGGTTATTAATTTGCTGCAACCTTGTACTTCACTTTGCTATCAAAGAGCCTCAAGAGCCTTCAGAAGCACAAAGAATCTGCTAAGGAAACATATTTTTGTTAGTAGGTGAGGTGACAGGGATTTTCAGTTGTGAAAGGTTCATTTCAATGTTTGCACTAGAAGGCAAGGCTCATCGTCAATTCTATTTCTGACTCATTAAATCAATTTTTTAAAAAATGTACCAAGTAATTATTAAAAAGCAACTTCATAAACTACAGAACAAGGAACAACAAACGGGCTGTTTATAGCAAATATGACAAACTGAACCTGTAGTTCAAGCACCAAGAATGAGAGGAACACCAAGTACCCAAAAAAGATGCTGTTTTCCTCTGAAGACTAGAAATATCCAACAAGGATGAGAGTACAAACTGATAGCTGCCCTGAGGTACCACAGTTTTATCTCACCTGAACACGAGTTGGTCCCCTCTCTGCCGGACACCTTGGCGTCCCTGTATTTGTGAAGCCACTGCTGGGTTTTTTTTCCCCTCAGTTGTGCATTGCCAAACCCCCAGCCAGCGATGGCTAGTTCCCAAATCTGGTGCGCAGAGCCCAGGGAGGTGGCCTTGACACGGGCAGGGCAAAGAGGGCAGCCTTCACCTAATGGTGGGACAGCTACGAACGCCTGATGCTCCACACTTTGCATCTTGATGTGCAGCAGATGTCCAACTCCTCGCTGTTAGGAAGGGCAGATAAAAAAAAGCAGTGAATGAATGCTACAAATTGAGGTAGGGTCAGCTCTGCAATAGAGGGGATCAGACTAGACAGACACAGAAATAATTTTCTCGCAGATTAGAAGCAGATAAAAATGTGAGAGGGAGAAGGAAGGAAAGCATGCGGTACAGAAAGGAAGATAAGAAAGAAGCTGTTCATCTTATGTATGGGAGCCAACTGCTGCGTATATATTTCCTATGTAATTTTAGTAACTATCCCCAAGTTGTTAATCTGAAACACTTTGCAGGAAGTGGACCATCTACTTAATTTAAAAGGTTGTTTGGAGCACTGCAGGACTTTCAGATAATTCAGCTGACGCCCTGGCCACTCAATCTGCACAGCATAAGGGCTGTGGCCAGGATTTTCACACGTAGACGTAGATGTCTCAGGAAAAAGGGCATCTAAGCATTCAAATTCAATCATTTATATTCTTCTAGATAACGGTTTACTGGCAATATCAAATATAAAATTTAATGCTGGTGACATATGCGTTACTGTGGACATACGGTTGTCCACCACAGTTAGCGAGGGTGACCACATACTATGCCCCAAATTAAAGGTTATTTCCAAGGTAATTAATGTAAAACCAAATAACCTGTAAACTAGGGTGACTGCTTGTTCATAAATTAACACAGAACAGCCTGGCAGGAATGCAACGTGTGCAGTTTTCACACATGGCAAAAGTTTGCCAGCGGTCGTGTCCGTTGCAACGCGAAAGCTGTGTTACCAACAAGCACGTTTTCATCTGGCCTTAGACTTAAAAATAACACTGAAAATCAAACACAAACAGTTATTTTCTTTCTTTTGGGATTTGGCACATGTGCTAGAGCAGACATAGATGGAAACTTCTAAAATAAATTAAGGAACGTACTTGTCAGTTTATTAATCAAAGTTTACCTGCTCCACATTACACGGAGACAAATTAAACAAGCTACCATGGTACTCAGAAAACATCTGCTAACGAAGTCAGAAGTAATGATAAACAAACTTGAGTTCCCTTTGTGGTTGATTTCCATCCAGCTGCATTTAATTATAAAAGAGCTATCAAAGAAAGCTCCCCATTAGCAGCTAATTCAGAGTGACTTCAGAAGAAAATCCCAGAGCTTCCAATGATATCTCTCCAACAACTTTCTCATCTCTGCAAGTGATTGAGAGGAGCTGAATTAGACCAGTTTAGGGATCAGTCCTCCTGCTAACTGCCGGAGTAAAACGAAGATGATGTATCTTTTCAGTCCCTGTGACTGCTTGTTTTCAAATCACTCTTACTGGTAGGACCTATAAGATCTAGCAGACTCTTGCAAATAATCTCTGCCAAAAGCATCAGTGCCAATGAGCAGAGATTATTCTGAAAACTGCTGTACACATTTTCTAAAGCAGAGCATCTGCTGATATTACGGATAAAGTGAGAAAATTTGGTGCTACAAGTGTTTTACTAAAGTCCCTTTAGCTTTGGTGTTTTTCACAATGAAATTGGAGATGCTGTCATTTTTAAATACCTAATTCTGGTTTATGTCAATCAGGAATTTTTGTATTGATGTTGCAAGAGGTGTGTATAGCCCCAGACTGATGCTCTGAACCAGCATGGCCACACCTGGATGTTATTAAAATATAGCAGCCACTCTTAAAAAAAAAAAAAAAAAGAGGAAAAAAAAAAACAAAAAACAAAGCAAACACATCAGGGTTCCCCTGGAACTCCTTAAACAGAGAAATTTTGGCAATTCTATGGATAGGCAATATATCCATCAAACCAAAAATGTTTTTCAATGCTCCCAGAACCACTAGCAATTTTTATAAAATTCCATAAAGTCCAGCAAAAACCATGAACCCCCAACAGGGGTCTGTGTGCACAGCTCAGAAAAGCACAAGCAACTTGTAGTATATTCCTATTGGAAGGCTTGGGTAACAACAAGGAAGCAAATATGATAAAACATTGAATGATTTTTTTTTTTTTCGTCCTTATTCTTTTTCTTTAAGACAGTAATGGGTGATTCTTCCCTGAAACCTAGCTGTTATCTGGCCAGCAAGCAAATATGAAATCAAAAACCCAGTGTGCCAGATATGCACAGCTGTATTTGTGCTTCTGCAGCTCCCAGAGGAAAGCACACCACATGTCGGTTACTTGACTTAGGGTGGGTTGGTGAGGTGTAAGTTAAAAGGGCAGCTGTACATGCTGGGAAATTTTCCAGATTCATTTTCTAGCAATTGCTTTAACAATGCCACAAACAGCGGTGAGGAGGTAGGGAGGCTGGGTAACACAGGTAGAAAATAGGAAAACTTTTCCTACAGCTTATTTCTTATTTGGTCCCCAGGCTCTCTTGAAAAATCTGTAGGCACTTTATAGAGGATTTTTTCCCTGCAAGAATAAAGGGGCTGGCTCTGATTGCTGCTATTCTAAGAGGTTAAGGGAAGAAAAGACGTTGTTATATATCCACATGGTAATCAACCAAAGTCTCATGTAACTATTGCTGTTGATGTGGTTCTTCCTGGCTCTTCTAGAAAACAGTTAATTGGTGTACCTGGCCTAGAAGTTTGAGAGCCGAAGGAAGAAAATGATAACACGGTTTAACAGACCCTTTGTTTACGTAAACATCCATCCACAATCTGTG
Organism: Phalacrocorax carbo; assembly: GCF_963921805.1. Classification (NCBI taxonomy): domain Eukaryota; kingdom Metazoa; phylum Chordata; class Aves; order Suliformes; family Phalacrocoracidae; genus Phalacrocorax; species Phalacrocorax carbo. Next base: position 4,412,256 of record NC_087517.1, read on the forward strand.
TCTGACGGGGTGAACATACGGCTTTAATTTTACCCTTGGCACATGGATCAAACAATGTTGCCAATATCTATTGTTCTCCTCATAACAATATGCCTGGTGGTTTCAACATATCCTCTCCATTAGCTGGCTTCAGATCAAGCATTACTGTGTATGTGCTTGTGTCTTCATAAAACTGGAATATGGATTTTTTTTTTTTTCTTTGTACTAAATGTGTAAGAAGGAACACAGTTGAGAATGGTGGTCAACCGTCCCTGTGAGTCATGAGAACAGCTTGCTTCGGATCGCGTGGCGGAGCTGACACGCGGGTGGGAAGGAGAGGTTGGATTGGATTTGCAAAGCCCTGGCCGTATAGCTTAGGTTTTTTCAAAAACCAGAGGAAGCAGTGAGTCAGATCCTTATCCCCTTATTTTTTTTCTTTCCTGGGCTTTAGCAAACCTTTCTGGATTTGGTCCATCTCTGAACTACACCAGCCCTGCTCTGGAGCATGGACACAACTATGTAGCTGGAAGAAGGGTGGTTTGGATTGTTTATTGTTTGGGGTTTTTTTTTACTCCCCTTATTTTCTCAGTTTCACTTCCTTTCTATTTGCTGCAGGGGACCATGATAATGCTCTTTTTCTTTTATAAATATGCAGCTTCTGTAGAGGCAGAATAACAGAGGAGATTGGGTTCTGAGGAACAGCACAAGGAGAAACCTCAGATGGGCTTCCTGAGCCAGAGTAGCTTGTCATCTCCATGCTAATCTTCTCAGCTCCTGCCTCGGCCTCTGGATCAGCAGCACTGCTTTCTTATGCTTCCAGCAGCCATCAAACTTGACGTTTGTCCTCTACATTGTACTGCTTTTCAGCTTGTACGTCCAAGTGTTTGATCCAGAATTCACTTAAGTCAATGGAAGATATCTCATTGCCTTGAATGTGCTTTGGATCTGGCACCTTTTTTCCACCTGATCACTAAAGCCTGATTTATATTTGCTAAATCAGTGAAAAGATACACTTCTGCTTTCTCTGGTACCATTTTAACAACAATGGAGAAACTCTCACTGAAAAAATACCCACTAGTAAAGACAACAATTACATTTGGGCCATTCAGGGAACTTACTCTATGTTTGGAGGTTTCTTTTATCCATGATGTTTTGCATTGGAAGGCTGAAAGATGATGGTCAAGAGGAACTGGCTTGGAAGAGTTGATGATGCCCCATCCCTCTGCCCTGCCCAGAGCAGAAAGCTGCTGCGGTGGGAGGCAGTGGTCCGACACTGTTGGGTGCTCCAGGGCCCTACATCTAGCACAAAAGCATGAGTGAAAGCTTGTGGGAGCATCAGGGAAGGAGGCAGATCTGGGAGATAAGACAGTGGTAATTAACATCACCCAAAATAGGGATCTGCAGGCCTTTTTTTCCCCATGCTCTCATGACACTCCTCCTCACTGGAAGTAGTAATCTTGAAAAGCTTCGGGTTTTATTTGTATTTCTGTTTTCTTCCTACTGCACCATTTCTCACTTCTCTCTGGTTTTCTCCAATGTTTTACCTTCTGAATGTGCTGAATGTAAGCCCAGTGCTTTGAATGATTTCACTGACCCGGTAATGCTGCATACCAGCACAGATACATATCTTTTAGGTTTACTTTTATCTATGCTAATTTTGCTTCCCCCTCACATTTGCAAGTAGAGAGCAACTGCAAGGCTTCCTGTGCATCGCAGGCTACAATTTAAGGAGTTTGAGAAGAATTAGTCTAGATGCTGTTTGTGCACTCATATATATGCAGCACAGCTTTCAGTCTCATAGCTACCCATGTGCTTCAGCCTGTTCTCGACTGCCAGAGCGCTAACATTTCTATATAAACCGATTCATTAAAACTATCAGAATGTATCCCTGCTGTACAGGACGAATTGAGGTTTTCCCCCAGTAAAGGCATGAGTAAAAAGAGTAAAAGAGGAAGAAGAGCCCTTCTTTTATTTTTGGAATTACTATTTTACTTAGAAAGGTAAAGCAGTTCTAACATTGGTCTACTCACACTGTAAAGCCTAATAGTAACAGCCTAAGTGTCTGAACCCTTCTAGAGGCAGAGTCCTTCAGTGAATGAATCTGGTAGCTTCTGTATTTTTCTAAGTTTTTTTAGGTAAAACTAAAGCTAGGGATTAATTCCCCACAAAAACACCTGCAGGAGGTGGGGAGACTGGAAGTCGGCAGGAAAAGTCATGTACAATTTAAGCCTTATGGGGAAAAAACCAATGCATTAACTTTGAAATTGTCTAATACCACAGATATTAATTTATTGTAGAATTAATTACCTTACTTGAAGTGGCACTCATTGACACATGATATTTTGTCTAATCCTCTATTGCGTATAAAAATATAATATACTGTAATATAAATTGTAGTTGTTATTACTTTAAACAGCAATTTAATCAAGGGGTTTTGACAAATGTAACTACAGACTGATAACTATTTTTTTTTTTGCCAGTATTTTATGAGTTTGTCAATTTTACTATCACTTTGGTTTCATACTGGAAGAACAAATTATCATCAGAAAAATCCTTTTGTCCCGAATCCATGCAGTTAGGTTCAAAAATGCTTAATCCTTCCTGGCCGTTGTCACATTAGGCACAGAACATAATATGAGATTAAATGCAGTGAAAATCAAGAGCACAGCTGCCACCACCAACTCATGGGTCAAGCAGCAGAGTTACTACAAGGTTGCATTTCACTTGTCTCTCCTATCTGTGCCCAACTTACCCTCAGCAGTTGCTGGAGTTTTGCTTGGGGTGGGGTTGAAAGTATCTGTGGAAAGAGGTTTCTAACCAAACACCCCTGGTGAACTCCAAAAGAGACCTGCTAGTGGGGAAAATAAAGCAGTATTAAGCCAAACCGAAGCAATCGCTAGCACGTAATTAACATAGCATATCTCATAGTTTAATTTTAGTGGGGAAAATATGGTATCTCAGATACCACGATATGGGTGTTTGTTCACAGCCACTGTACCTGTCAACTATTATTATACTGATGCTGCCGTGTTCCCTGAACTGTTTTGATTTCTTAACAAGAAGAGAATTTTCTCTGATGTGCCATCTGTAAGGTACAGTTTACCAAAGGAAAGCTTTATCTCAAATTTTTAATAATTTTCTGTCAATTCCAATAAAATCTGATATATTTTTATAATACTTACAAAATAATAGCAAATGTGACTCACTACATGTGCCACTATTTCATTTGATATTCCTCTTCTCCCACTGACTTTTCTTTCCTCCACAAAATACAATTTAAATGTCAACTTGAACTAAAAAAGTTACATTCCTGTGGAGATTGCTGGTATCTCATACAATCTCAAATAATTCAATTGCTTTCCACTCCTTTACCTATTTTCTTCTATTTTAGTATCTCATTGTGCAGGTTCTAAAAATAACAAATGGTGGAAGGGATGAAGTAACGCACAGTTTGTTTACATGTAAGTGACAGGATAAAATGTCATTTCATGCCTAAAAAGGGATGGTCCCACTCCATCACAGGATCCGAAGTTCATTTATTGAATATACCAGCGCACACTGAAGGATTACAATGTCTTTAGCAAGGCCACTGCTAGCTACATAAAATGAGGAATACATAAAACGAGGAATACAAACCAAGGGGAAGAAATGATAGGAATAGAAAAAACAGGAAGGAAATTTATCTTCTGTTTAGCATCCACTTGCCAATCAGGGCAATAGGCAGCACAGAGGATGTGCATGGCACAGGAGGTGCCGGTCTGCTTTGCTCTGTCAGGAGACCTTATGCTTGGGAAATTTTGTTAAAGATCACAAGGATATTTAGAGTCTTATGGTTTGGATTTAGGCCTCACTGAGGCTTTCGGGTTCCTCTAGGAAAGATGTCATCTATACGCAGAGATGCTTGCACTCTCCACAAACTCGTTTTTCATCGGGACAGAACCACCGGTGATGGGCTCGGACCCCCACCAGCACCGCGGTGCTCAGCTTGGGCTCTCCCTTCTGGAACATGGCACAGGAGGCATTTCCAGCTCAAGCTCATTTGATATAGTCAGGGAACAGTGATGGCAACCAACAGCCCTACCTTAACGCTAGAGTCCAAATCCCTTCTTTCACTCCTAAATTTGTACACACCTCTTTTGCTTCCATAAAAATGCCTTATTCATAAGGCCAGAGAGTTTTCACAATCTCTCTTGCCTAAGAACCATTTTTTCCTCTTCATTTCCTAGAAAGATTGCTGAATGTCATTCTCCGCTCCCTGCAATACTGCACGACAGCATGGGAAACCCAGGCAAAACAGTTTTGCTGACATCAGACATCAAAAAGTTTAGCATTCTGAAAACTAAGCCCTGAGATTTAGCCCTAATCTCTGTCTTAGCTCCCCAAGTATGACACTACTAGTGCTCACCAGTTTGTGAGGGTATAGAATAAAGACCAAGACAACCAGTTCCTCCATTATTGGTGTCACAGAAATAACTTGGGCGGTTCCGATTTAGGAGAAATAAAGCAAAAAGAACTATGGTATTACGGTAACCTCAGGATTCACTCTTGCCTGACTTAGAAAGGATGGAGTTGTCTTAACTGAATGCAAATTAGAGGTGCAATATTTCAGACACTAAAAGCACCACAAAATGTAGGAAGCAGCCTAGGGTTCAAAAGGAACTCAAAACTCACCTAGAATTACCATAGGAAACAGCTGCTGGAAAAGCTGTCTGGAAAAATGCCTTCAACAGGAGTTTTCAGCCAACCTGCCTAGGCCCTTCATCCATTCAGACACAAAAAATCCAGCTGTGCCCCGGATTTCCAGGGTCTTGACAGCATCTGCAGGGATGGACAAGACCTGCCATCAAGAGATGTGCCATGGGAGATTTTTATAATTATTTTCTAGCGAAACTATGGGCTAGAATCAAGTTCTTTATACTCACACTGACTTCAGGGGCCATTTGCACAAGTGAAAACTCACCCTTTCTTTCTCTGGAGATCCTGCATCATCTACTGTGTCGGGTAACTTCTGCAGCAAACAGGCGAAGACCTCATTAGCTCCCTGGCTTTGATTCATTCCTGCAGCCAAACCCATCCTTTGCAGTAAATGGGAGATGATCCTGCAGGAAAAGAGTTTTTAGGCTGAATTTTATTACTCAGTAGCTGACTCTAGATTCAATAAAGATAGATGTATTTAAGGTGTCTTGGTTCTGCTCAGATTAAAAGCCCTAAAATAGGCTCCATCACTGTGTTAAGACTCCAGATCCTGATCAGACTTGCACGAGTGTTTAAGTTAGTGCAGTTCATTGAAGCTTTGGGAAAGAGTGCTTTCACAGAGTGAGCAACGTGCGTGCTGTTAAAGCTCATCTTTCCTTTTTCAACACAACCATGAAGCTTTGTTCTGCCTTACCACACTTTTGTCCTAAGTCACTGCTACTAGAAATGATGCAGACAGACAGTGTCTGCTGTTTTGTTTCATAAAGGTTTAAAATGCAAAACAAGAGATAAATAGCACAATTCCAGCTCCAGTAAGTGGATTTCACTCACTTATTAAAAAAAAAAAAACAACAAACCCACAACAGACGACCAAAAACCCACCACCAGCTGCACAGCACGCCCATGGGGTAGAGTAGGTCCAACTCACTAATGCCCTGCTCTCAGGCTACCGTCTCTGCTGCTCTGATGATCATATAAACAGCAAAATCAGACAACCAGCAAGACATCAAACCCAATATGTAACCAGTAGGCACAGATCCTAAGTACTGTCACAGCCTGTTCAAGACTAACGGTGGGAGAGGGAAGCTCTCCTGCAGCCCCTGTATCTCCCAGGGAGTCATAAGGTTGCTCTGCTCCACAGGCGGATGAAGAGCACCTCACACTGCCTGTATTTACCTCGCAGAGGTGTTGGAGGCAGTAATTAATTACTGTCTGTAGAACTCATTGAAATTGTTAGGCACTAGAGAGAGAGTGGTGTTATAAATTACTACACTTGAAAACGTTCAAACTCTTCAGTCTTCCACCGCTCGCCTTCTCACAAACTTGAAGCATTTCCTTTTCTCCTCCTGAAATAAAATTTGCCCTCTTGACACTCACAAACCATTAGAGAGGCTGTATTTACAAGCACCTAACAGTATTTTCTCAAGTTTATTTTGACATTGACTTTTAATCAACATGATGATGATTGAAAAAGCTAGCCCAATGTTTCACTAAAAAGGAATATTAGAAGTACATTGATTGTGTCTACAAAGATATGCAATTAAAAAGTATGAGTCAAGTGCTGTTATTTAACACTTGACTTTACTTATTTTGAACTCTTGTGGCCCTGTTGTGTACATGGTTAAATGTGCAATACTGTGTGTTTGAAGTAAATCGGCTGTAAGCAATTTTATATTTTAATGAAAATAATTACAGTTTGAGTAATATGAAGTGTATCTGAAGTATAACCCCCGATGCTACTTCCCCAGAATTAGCTGTGATATAAATTATCATGATTTATTATGGTTACTCTGTGCTTTATGTGTTTGTAGGGGATCCTGGCTAGCAAAGATGATTCTTAACTAACAAAGAATTGCATTTCAAAAGCAATTTTTTCTTGGATCTCATCTGTAATTCTTCCACAAAAGTGATATGATTTAACTATGCTGCAATATGTGATATTGCAAAGATGGCATTATTGTGCTGTCATTTTGACAGCTTACTTTAATTTACACCATTTAATGGATGAATACAGGTTGGGTTTTTTTTTAAATCTGGTGTTATTCTTTCTTAATATACCATATGCCATCGATCCCACATGCACTTCTTTGCATAAGCGCACCGAATTACATAGTGGCGTAAAGCAACCTATGTGTCATATACAGCCAGTCTTTTGAGCGACACATCAGAAGGTGAGGTGCTGTCTGTTCTTCAAGGGTACTGTGGCTCCTAAGACGTTTCTGAGCCCTGGGTTGAAACACGTTACACAATACATTACATACCGATTGGCATCTGCCCACCTCAGAGACGGGCGCTTTTCAAATACACTACAAAAATAAATTTATGAAAGTCTTTTGCCTTGGTAGAAGCAGCACTATAGAAAGTATAAAGATTATTATAATTACACTACTGCAAAAGCTAATATCTGCAGCAGCTGGTTTCAGTTGCAACCACTACTTTAAACTATTTTGTCAAACAGTATCTCTTTCAGCTCCTAGCATGTTTTGCCAGCTAATGGTAAGTAACTACTCATCAGTATGTGCAAAGGTTGGACAATTATTCCCTTTGTCTTCTTTTGGGAAGGGGGGGCAGGGTGGGCACAGCCTGATCATTCCTCTGTTGGGGGAATTATGGGGTCACCTCCAAAGAGAACAGAGAATACACCAGTCTGATCCAGGCCTTCCCACACCTCACTCATAAACGTACACCTCTGACCAGCAAACCTCAGCTCAACAGACCTTCTGCACCCTAACTCCTCTATTTAGGCAACCTTCCTAAAGGGGAAAGATGCTCAGGCTACCCATATTACAAACCTCTCAGAAGTTGTGCAGCTATGTTGGATGCCATTAAGCTCAGGACAGCAAGCCCTTCTTCTCAGGAGGATCGATTGGCCTGGGTTCATACACCGTGAGAAAACATCTACGCAGCTTTCGTGTCGCACCTGGCTTTTAACTCCCTCACTTGGGCCTGTCCACAAAAACCTCTGTTGATGGGTTCAGCAGAGCCTGCAATCCTGGCACAGGAGTAATCTCTGAAGACTTCAGCAAATCAGCTGTGGGATGTTATCTCAGTAGGGGAAAATTTCATGGTGCCTTTGGGAAACAGTCCAATTTTAGAAAACAGTAATTTCATAACAGGGTGGAAAGCAAGCTGAAGATACCCCAAGAACTTAGCTTTATTTGGTAGACTTTTGTCCACTTTCCAAGGACACCTAAGAGTTAAATAATCTAAAACCATAACAAAAACAACAAAAAGGATAGCCTAGTCATTCTATTTTCCTGTTACAAATATTATTTTTGGACAGAAATGCTGCAAACAAAAATGTAGTAGAGCTACAGATTTTAAGCAGGACGTATCCAAGGTTGAAAAAGATTTTGTTGACATGAACTGAAGAAATACAGCATACCTTTATACTTACTTAGCTCTTTGATGTTATACATGATACCCAGTATGGCATTACAACCAACTGTACATGTCATAAAAGTACAGCGATCCCGTGTGTAGCAAACCTGCAGTGAATTAATACCTCTGTCAAGGTGTATCCGGTGATGTATTAAGCCATCCTTACTTCAAATTCCAGTTCACACATTCTCTACAACTCACATGACTGAGAACGTGCAAACATTCCAGCAAACCAGGAAAGAGTTTATTTTAAATTCCATCACAGTGACTACCAATACTTTCGGAATAAAAAAAACTCATGACATGTTTGGAAAACTATGTGCTTATTCATAAATGTTAATTTCTGTAGAAAAATAAATAACTTTTTTTTTTTTTAAAAAAAAATGTTAATTTAAGGCAGTAGCTAGGATTTAATCTGTGACTCACCTAGAAAACTACTAGGAGTTTTGTATGGCCAGAAATGAGGTATTTGCACATAACCAAGAAAATTATATTGACAACTGACACATACTTCCAGCACCTACTGAAAATTATCAAGAATTTATATTCTCTTCAGATGCCTATTAAGAAAACTGCAGACCATTGCACAGAAGATCAAAACACTGAACCAAACATGATCTTTTTTTTTTTTTTTTACATTAGTTTGAGTGGTCACCTCATGTAGAGAAATACCAGAGCTAAACAACAGTAAAGAAAAGGCAGCAAATACTTACATATCAGGAAGGGCTTTTCATTTATAATAGATTTACTTAACTTTTTTTGCACAAGACATCTTTGATATAGGATTTAGCACGTGCATCAGGCTTTGTTGCAGGAGCAGAGAAGTTGCATCTTTTAAATATCTGGTAGAGATCCTACAGTGTAGAAGGGGCAATGAACACCAGCTCTCCCCCCCTCCGGCGTGAAGGACCAGATGAGGAACTTTACAAGTTGGACACATGGCCCTTTGACCCACGGGATAGCGGATAACCCTCTGCAGTGTCAAGCAATGGATCATCTTACGTGCTACCTGCAAAAAGGATCTTCCTTATGCATGTGGAAAGGGCACTTGCCTATGTGTGAGGCAGACCTCCTCCCACCCTACTTAACCTATTGAAGAAAATCAAAACAAAACAAAAATCAACCAACCAACCAACAAAAAATAAAACAGAACAAAGAGAAAGTTTATAGAAAATTGAAGGCAAAACCCAAAATATTTCCCAAACAGACCTTGACACAGGTAAATTTCTAGGCACTTCCACCCCTCTTTCAGGGTGGGAATGGAGCTCTAGGGAAATGCAACAGGCTTAGAGGCCTTGGTGGAAAGGAGAGTGTTTCTAGGCACTGAGAAAAATATTGAAGCAGGCTGGTATCATATCATATTCATTTCTGATGGATTTAGTTGGTCAGCCTTCTTCCTCTTTCCATACAATACACGCACACTGATCTATAACACACACATATGGACACCAGCATATAGGCAGCAGATCTGCCAGATCAGATATAGCAAGAATAAATTTAAGAGGTTATAAATGTTTTTCCATACTAGTATGTATTCAATATTGTCACTAATGTAAGTCCACAGACATAATTTGAAAGCTTTTATCCTCTCTTATGCGATCATAACATAATGAAGGAAAATCATTTCCATTCAACTTAGCTGCATTGTCATTAGAAGGTGATTAAAAAGGCAAAACAACTTTCATTTTGAATCTCTAAGGAGAACCACTGCCACAGTGAAGATTAGTCAAAAAGGTTCGTTCCTGCCACTAGGTCATAGAAAGGTAAAACATGTTCAGTGGGAAGGAGGACAAGGGGAGCCGGGAGGACCGTGATGGTGTTGGTACAACACACACCGCCTTGCCACATCGAGGGGGAGACTGAGGCCTTGTGAAATCAGTACTGTATCATCTTCGCAGCTGTGTCTAGCCCCTTCTTCGTGGTTTTAAGCACAAGCCTAGCATTATATACTTGCAAGGAGCCTGCCACAGAGGCATTTTGTTCAAAGAGATGATGAGATTTGCTTCATCAGATAATGCTACGGTCCTGTCTAATGTGGCACATGAGGAAAGAGAGACTTCCTTAAAAACATTCAAAATTTCTCTGTATACCACCCACATATGCAGTCATTACTTAGCCATCCTGAAAGACAAAACCGTGTGCTGCTTTCATGTACTGCATAACATCACTACCCCTCGCACTGCTGGTGGAAGTCTGCGGAGGAATAACACCGTCGGCCCGTTGTTCATCAGCCGCTGCGAGGCTGCCAAAGGCGCAGAGCCGGATTTCCCCAAGGCCTCCCTTCCCTTTTCGGCGCAGAGCTCAGCTCACTGAGCGCGCTTCGGGTCTACAGCTCAGTAAAAAACCTGGCCACAAGATTTAGAATCAAAGGCACCAAGTTTCAAACCCTGCTGAAAATCTGGTGTTTGCTGAGATGTCAGAGTACTTATGGTCAAAGTATGGCCATAATCACTAAAATACACAATTACCATTCATAATCAGCAGTACTTGCTCACACAAATAGTTTCATTGACTTCAGTCACAGGAAATACTAATTTTGTCTGGCACTGGAAAGGACTTCTAAGACCTAGAAGACAACAATAGCATAAATATTATTAAGACAGAGCTATCTTTATCCAGCCATTAAGACTGTATCACTACAGCTTCAGTGGATACAAACCAGAATCAGTGTTAATTCTATCAATATTTCTGCATCACCTCACCAGTGTGTGGAAGAAAGAGGTGGGCTGCTTCTGTTCCTTGGAAGACATAAAGGGAAAGATGGAGATCTCAGAGTATAGTAACATATTTGCAAAGCACAAAACAGTGACACGGTGCCTGAGAAAGGATAAACAAATTATTGTTTTATGAGTTTTGGTTTTGTTCAGTCTCAAAAAATGGTTGCACGGTTGAGATACTCAACAACTGGGTTTTAAAATTACTGCTCTGGGATGGTCCCTCATTAAGGGATCGACTTTATAACGCATCAGCTAATGGACCAGTGTGCATCATGAGCTGGATGATAGATATACTTCAAGTCAAGCATATGCTCCAACATTTGCTTATAAAGCTCTTTTGAACATAGGCTCAGGGTCCTGGGTTAGGCCAGACATAGCAGTCTTACAATATTTTCTTAACGTATTGCCCAGCCTTGGAAATACAGCTTAGTGTCTTGGATTCTTCTCATAAAGCGAAAAGGGCCATGTGTCTTGTAAAGACTAGCCCCAAGAGAACTGAGGTAAAGTATTTTTGTAGCCTTAACACAAATTTTCCTTGTGTTTATGGCTTCATTATTTTAGTGGGTGTGTTATTTTAGTGTGTTTTTCTGCTACTTATTTTCTATCTTTTTTACTGCTTTCCCCCCCCCCCCACCTTTTTTAAATAAGGAAAATGGACTCAACAGATGATGCAGCAGTCTTTATAGCAGAGCTACTGGTTTTCATTTCTGTTTCCTGGACTTTGAATAGTCATGCACTTAATATGTTCAAAGAATATTTCTGTAACACTTAATATTAAGTTAAAGTTAATGTCTGGTCAGTGGAAAAGCTCCCCATATGAACAGAGGTGAAAATTTCTAGACATCTATCTTCTGTTAAGTGCACTTAAAGAGTTAAGACAAAATGAAATAAAGTAACGCAACCGACAACAGAAAAATTGTTTCTGATTAGCAGGAAAACCCAGGATTAGGATGCGGTTACTTTGTGATTGCAAAATCTGAACTTCAGTAATATCTGGCAGGGTGGATGGGGAAAAAAAAAAACCAACAGTGAAAGCACTGAAAACTAATACTTAGCTTTTTTAAGGTAAATTCATCTAAAGCACTGGTCTCCACACCTATGGAGTTCGTCCCTGCACTGGTTGAGACCCACCTCTGTACCAAAGTGGTGAAATTGGTAGGGCGGATATTGTCTAGTATGTCTGTCCAGCCTGGACAGTGTGTTTTTCACATAAGTGCCATTTTTGCCTGGTGCCAAAGGAAGGTGAATTAGTACAGCTTCAGCCAAAATGCACAAAGACAGCAGCTATTGATCAAGCATAGCTAAACCGATGAATTTTCTATTCTGATGACCCATCCAAATTTCCACTTTATTAATTATCACATTTACTTTACCTAATGTCAACTCACTTGCCAAATCTGCTTTACTGGTTGCTTGTTTGCCTAATTAGCAGTAATTTGCATATTAACTGAGCCGGTGAATTCCCCATACAGCCTGTGCTTAGGGACTCCAGCGATCACCAAGTTGTTGGTCAAAGTTTTGATCAGAACTAACATGTAAGTAAATTCTACAAGCCACCACCCTAAGGCAAAATAAGTTCATGGTAGGAATGACTGGGTAAAACAGTAAGAAGCCTGAAGCTTTTCTCAAACCTCAACCAAAACCTGGAGCCAAATCTTTTACAAGACATGAAGTTAAGTTCCCTTCTTTTATTGTTTTTTAATTTGTCATAGCCTTTTGTTCTGTGCCAGAAAAAAAAAGAGATACCAAAATATCAAGACAAAAGGCTATTCTTGGATTTATGACTTGAGAAAATCCAGGAAGGAAAGGAGACCTCATGAGAAAGCCTGTTTTCACAACATTTTTACATAGCTTTCAAAACGTGTATGTGTTTGCAGGGGCAGAAAATGCCTGAAACGCCGAGCTAAAAAAACCCAAAATGTACCATAACATGAGTTACTTTGCTTACAGAGTCAAAATAGCCAGTACGATGCATTAAAACCTGGCAGAGACCTTACGTTCCTGCCCCATGATGTGCAGACTGCATCTTCAGCAAAGGCCTGTTAACATCGAGTTATCCAGTGCTCAGCAGGAGCTCAGCAGAGCCACAGCTTTGCACAGAGCAAGGCACCACAGAGCTCTCCTCTTCCAGCTGGATGTATCTCAAACACTCTCTTGATTTCATTCAAATGTTTTAAAAGTATGATGGAGAGGTGTACGTATGTGATATAGGCAGAGGACAAGTTCAAGGCAAAGGCAGAAGTATGCTCAAAGGAGAGCAGCTTAGCAAGCCGCTGTAGTTAACATCTTACTGTTTCAAAGAAAGCAAGAAGTGTAACAAAAAAATAAATGCAATAGATTTAACACACAGAACCGTTTGGTAGGAAACACAACACTACTGACTCAACCGAAAGCAGGCTAGCATCAAGGAATACTGCTTTACTGGATTATTCTAAAGGGCAACTGATGCCCCTTCTTCCCCCACTCACAACTAGTGCAACATCATTAGATTTGCCACGGACATGACCGGATTCAGCGTGGACCAAAAAAAGGTACCCAAAGCACATCATAGAAATCAGTTAAGAATGTGAAGTCTATCACTCATCAGTCCTCTGTAGTTTAATCTCTCCTTTTGTTTCCTTCTGGTTTGGGAGTTGCAGAGAACACTTGAGTTTACAATTCTCCTCTTACACACAGTACTATACATTGCACTCAACCTATGTCACGTTATTTCTGCTGAAATACCTCAGCCTTCATGAAATAACCTAAATCTGCTCGTGGGCCCTTTTGATTAGACAGTCCTTGCTGAGTGTGATCCAATTAGTGGAAAACTAGGGAGGGTATATAAAAAGACATTGGCCATTGACAAAATTGAAATGGCAATGCAAGGTACCTCCCTGCAAACGCTTTGTACTATGGTTATAAACCTTTCATCCCACAGAGACCAGCCGTGTGAGACAGCTCAAAGTTTGAGCAAGAGAGCCTGGCTATAAAGGGGTTTGTACTGGTGGTCAGGGTTTGGCCAGACTTTGTCATCCCTTCCCCTACCAAGAGATCTTCTGAGCCTGTTTTTCATACCTTGCGAGGGCTCAGGCAGCTGTTGCAATCTGGCCATGTGGGACAGCAGCCTCATAAAAGCGCATGTTGGTGTCCCTTTCACACACTCATCTGATAATTTTCTTAGAAAAGCACCCATGTGGGAAGCTGCCCCTCACTGTGGTTTAACCATCTAACCAAGGGTTAAAGTACTGATCTTTACCTAGGATATAACATAGCTTGACATGTTTCATCAAACATATGGCTCTCGATTCAGTTCCAAAGCACTTCTCTGAAAAGTAAAAACAGAACAAAAAAAAAAACCACCCTAAGATCGCTACTAACATGTAAACTATATTTAAGCAAAATAGCAGAGAAAAAAATGTTTTTTTATTGTTAGCACAGTAGAAAATTAAACACCAAACTTTAAACAAATTGTGCCATTCGCTTTTGCAGCCGCAAAAGAGTTTATTATTTCACTATTTCATCTCACCTTGTGTCATTAAAATATAGGACACAAGTAGTAAAACACAAAGTAAATATGCACATATCTTTACACCATGTAGTGTAGCTATAAATCTTACTCTTTGATAACAGCTGTACTATAGCAATCATTTGAGTAGTGCAGCTGCCACAACAATATCAAATTTTATAGTTAAAAAGCAGTCAAAACTTTAATGGTACAGTGGAGGTAGATATATATTGTGCTATAAATAAACATTATCTAATGAAGAAATGAAACATGTTTATTTTTCCTTGACATATCGTTCAATATCATATATCTTTGCTCCTGCAAGCTGCTATAATAGCAGCCATTATACTTCAGCATGTATAACAACAAAGTCTGTAGTTGTACTAATTACGCTGGATTTAAATGAGGGATGGGAGAACTTCAGACAACGTGGCCTTGCAAGCAAGGCTTTCATTTTATTAAAGCAGTATCTTAAAATGTTATCAGAATTAACATGTGCTGGCAGAGGTTCTGAAGCGGTTGGGAATGCAGTGAGAAACGAGTGGGTTTTCCCCTTAGACAGTGACTTCTGCTGTGTTTGTCTGACACAGTGTAATCGATCTGGTGAGCAGGAGACCATGAGAACCGATGTACTGGTTCAGACGAGTAGTTGCTGCCACATTATTCAAAGCCATGAAAAACCTCTGAAAGGATACAAGAACGCACAGGTCTAGGGGAGGCAGGCTCATGACCCTCCCAAGGCAATACGTGCCTCAAACACAGTCTCCGTGAACTGACTTTGGTTTCTGGAATTGCTGGCATGCCCGCGTTGAGCCTAGGGACGCAGCGACAGACTGCCACACTTCTGGAGATGTTCACCTGCCTACTGCATAAAGAGTAAATGAGGGCATGAATGAGGGCATGGAAGCATGGAAGGGGTCTTCAGCAAACGTGCTAGAAACATCTAATTTTGAAGAGTCCACAGAACATGACCCGTTATGCTACATAAGAAAGGGCCACAAAACACTGTCTAACATTCAGGTGAGTTTCTGCAAGTATTTTCACTTGAGTCCAGAGTGAACTTCTGAAAGATACCTCCCAGTTGCTTCTACCCACCACATCAGAAACCAGAGCAAAGAGCTATCTGGAAACCACTGGCACTGGGTGCCCTTTGAATGGCACTAAAGTGCGCACACCAAGGGCAGACCCAGCACAGTCCCATCACTAACAAGGGGTCAATCCATAGGACCACACCAGTCTCAGTCCAAGGGTGACCCGAACATATAAACATGGTAGATCGGAGATCCTCAGTACCAGCTACTCTCCTCTTCAGATCCATCCCTACTGTCCACTGCTCACTAACGTAGATGCAGCCTCAGACCACTAAATAAAAGACCAAAGCCCACAACTACAGTATGTCACAAAATGAGAAGAAGAGGTGGGAGAGAGGGAACAAATATCCTGGGTTCCCGCAACACTAGGGAATCTGGCAAGTAAAGTTCATGGACTCCATTCTCTTAAAAATCCTCCTTGGGAAACTGCACTTCCCCTCTTCACATCAGAAAAACCGTTCTAGAAGCATCCTTGCCAGAAGGGAGATTACCATCTTGCCTGGAGTTTACCTCCTGTTCAATGTGGGTTCCTCCGAAGGTGACACATGGACACCCTGATGGGAACTGCAGCGACCCAGGGGAGCTGATCCACTGGCGCTCAAATCCCCGGCAAACAGCTTACCGCAGTTAAACTTTGTGCATGCCCACCATCAGAGATCCTCAGGGTGCATTTGCTTGCCATCAACAGCGCATTTATCTGAAAAACCCCATGAGATGCTATAAAATAAACCCAACAGCTGTTAGCAGAAGATGACAAATCCTACATACCTTTTTGTCACATTGCAACCTATACAATTTACTCCATGTTTACAAACAAATTGCTACAGAAAAATATTAAGTCCTGGCATTTAGAGAAGCTCTAGAAATTACTCACTCCCCTGGAATTCTACATGACAAATTAAGACTATGCTTCGACTCCTAATAAATGTAGCTAGAGCAGAGTTTCATAAACATTCTTGAGATTTCTTCTGTAACAGCTTTATTTTGGCTCCCCACTTTTCCTGCTTAAACAAATGGAAAGGTTGGCTGATATTGTCAAAATACAGCACTTCTCATGAACCAGGAGTCATTTATTAACGTAATTTATTGAGCCTGCATTGTAAAACATAAAATCATATTTCTACAGAAGGGGAAAAAAAAACCCTCATTACCCTAAGCTAAGATTATTTTCTTTTAAAAGACAAATTATTGCAATTGTGGATTCTGTAAGTAAGCTTATGTTCTTCCAGAACCGGCCTTCCAGAGGCCAACAGGGTAAGTTTTAATGAACCATGCAATGTTGGGTAAGAACAGAACAGATGTTTGCACAGCCATCAGGTAGACCTTTGTTTATATAAATACACCACAGTAGATAATATCTAATACTTTTCTCATGGCTTAAAATAACCTTCCCACTAAAAATACAAACAGGCTTTTTCCCAGTTGTGAACACGCTTAAAATCTAATTAATACGCAGCCGATTGCAAACCCACCAAACTGCTCACGCAGGGTCGGGCCTGTCATCCAGCGTCACCTCTTTCATGACACAGTCTTAATCTCCTCCTTTGTCGTTATATTGCAGTTTTTGCTCTAAAGGTTTCTGCACTAAAAAAGTGGGAAGGTGAAGCCATAGTTCAATTCAATTTATTTTTATATTGCCTCTCATACAAAGTCTTTCAAAACGCTTTATATTGAGAGATAAAATAATCATATAACACTTGCCAGAAATTCAGCACGGTGACTTTCATACGCTCAGGGTAAAGCTACAAACCAGGGAAGGAAAATTTAGAAAATTTAGAAACAGAGAGAGTATTAAGAAATATTCATCGGTTCCACACTGTATAGTAATAAGAAGAGGGAAGCAAATCCCTCTTATGGTGCGTTCATAGCCCTCCCTTTAGGTAGGAGGGTCTCTCCCAGCTCCGCAGAAGCTCACAGAGGCACGTGTGCGAAGGAGGGTGAGCACGGCGAGGGCGAGGGAGGCACCACCCAAAGGAGCCCTCTACAGCTGCGGTGGGCACAGACGTGCGAGTCACTTGCTTCCCCCCATTCAGAAAATGAGAAGACAGTTGCAGCCTGTCTTGAGAAAGGAAAGGAAAGGAAAAACACACTGAGTCACTAAAGTTCATCGTCCGACAAACGCAACGCAGGAAGAGCCTCGCAACCAGGGAGGGAAACGTTTCTGCAAAAGAAAAGCCTATAGGGAGCAGCAAAACAAAAAAATGTTCATGGCAACCCCATTACTGTATTTAACTTAAATAATTTATAAGCACTCGGTGTCCAAAATATCACCCTGTATTAAGCAATGCAATTATTTATAAGGCTAAACCTGGAACCAGGTGCGCTCCACGCACTGGCAGTGCAGTGCAAGCAGCAGCCCCTGCGCAGGGACTGACACAGGAGTCAGCAGGTGGGCTTCATTTACTCTGCTAAACCCGTTCTCATCGAGTCTAGAAAACGAGCACAGAAAAAGCACCTCTCAGGCTCCTAAAGTAACCCTACCCCTACCCAAAGAAAACGTGGATGTCATAACACTCACCCAGTTTATTCCAGTATGACCCCAAGCAGCGCAGGAGAAAGATGCTCCCCAAAACACCTGGATCATTAAACAAAGGGTGTTATAAATTTTGTGATGTAGTCTTAAATAGCCATTCTAAAAGTTTACTACGTGTCTGAGGCCCATCATTTCAGAACCCCACTCATAAAGAAGCCTGGTAAAAGAGCATTTAAGAAAATATTTGGGTAACAGCTAATATTTCTTCCTACCTATCTTCTCGTGGATGCCGCTCAAGCCGAGTCACATCTTTATAATGCACAGTAGGAAAACACAATATATAGTAACTCATTTTCTGACCTTTTAATATTTCTGTCATTGATTGTCAGAAGTGAGGACTGCTCTCTATCCTAAGGTGATGGATTATTTAATTAACTATTGACCTTTTCAGTATCAGATGTTGACAATGAATGCAGTCCTGTGTAAGCTGCCTCCTCTGGATGCTGTTCAGTTCTCCATCGCACGTTGATTTGTCTCACACTTCTGTTTTAGGCCTAACGTTTCTATCATGCTCATTTAAAACCAAGTCAAACTGTTGTATTTAGCGAGGAACACTTTTATGATCTACTGCTTTGAGTTTTCTTTTGAACGTCAGCTGTGTTTATAGTAGATTTTATATGAATATTCACAGAATTAGGTCTTTCATAGGTAAAAATAATTTATACTGCTTACCTATTACTTAGGTTTCCGGCATGTTTTCAGGACAACTTCTTCTGCACCAGGAGGCAAAGAAGCCAATGCAGAAAGGAAAATTCCTCATCATCTGTGCACACGGGTCACAAGACGTCCCAGACTAAAAATTGTAAGAATCATTTGATATTACGCTTTGCCTTTGGGCCCAGCAGAGACTCCAGCCAGGAACGTGACATTTATGCTGAGCACCTTTAAAAAGCAAACATTTCACTGCTTTCCCACACGATAGGCAACGTGAAGCCTTGTTTACACAAAAGCAAACCGAGACTATTTCTTCCCCAAAATAGAGAAAGGATCCAGAAGTCATCCTGAAGACCAGGGATCCCAGTGCTCCAGTCTCAGCAATTACATATTCAGTTACAATCTTTTTATAAGTGAACAAGGTATTTTCCTCCATAAACATGTTGTTGGAACCGAACACTGAAAAAAAAAGGTCTGTGCCTCCAGGTTGTCAGAGAGATTTACATGTGACTACACAGCAGTTTGGGTATTCCACTGTGATTTCTCGCCAGGGCTGAGCAGGCTGATTAATCTAACATATTCTTGGTAGAAACTGTCCAGCATTTCTCCAGGAAAAAAAAGTTTGTAGCCTGGCACACCTTCACAATAAATATCATCTGCTAATTTCATCTGTTCGCTTAGAAAACACTTTTTTGCCAAACACACTACCAGATAGAAATTGTGGGGGCTTTTTTCTGTGCTAAATGGTCATCAGTATTTTTTCAAAGTGTTCCATTTCCCTATTTATTTTGGTAACTGTATAACCGTACAACCACTTCATAGGAAAAAAGTCCATAAAGTAACCCTGCACCAGCAGAGAATAACAATTAACAAATTTCCAGAAGGGCTGGTTACAACAAATCATCATGTTTCCCTCATCTTTTTTTATTATTTTTTTTTTGTGTGTCTGTGAAAATAGCGGCAGCACACACAGCTGTAAATATTCCTACTGCTGATGGACTGGGTAAGTGGTTTTAGTCAGAAGCCTTCCTTTTGTATTAATCAGCTTTCCCCGTAACCTAAGAGAGATCCCTATATATTTCATCGATACGCCCAGATAGCGGAGTTATAAGTCTGATTTTTTTGTGATGTTAATGCAATATTATGATAGATATCTATTAACGGGGAGAGCGGAGGAGCAGACAGACTCCAACGCCTTTGACAGCGGCTGCTCTTTCTTTGTCAGTGTCAATCCATGCCAGGATCGCGGGGAATGAGTGAATGTGACAGGAGAGGACCGCACCAATTATGGATGAAGGGATACTATCTACTCCCGCTGGTTGATGTGATTTATTCGACGGTCCTTCTGCATTTATAGAAGAGCAGATTGTAGCTGCTTATGAAGTGACAAATAGTGCTCAATGACATTGACTGACTTGTCTGATCAATTTAGCTTGTCTGAAAAGTAGCCGTGAATTGCTGTCCTTGTTGAATGACGGTACGAACAGTCCTGGTTCAACTTTACCGATGTGAAATCTCAAATGCCATAGGAAAACTGATAAAGATGACTCTCTTTAAATAAATAACACCACAGTCCCATACAAGGAATGAAAAATAGTAACCTTTCCTATAGCTTTGCTTTGAAACGTATCTTGCTTAAAGAATGTTTTGTCTTTGAGGCTGTGTCAGGGAACATTTTTATTCTTTTATAAGTTCTTGAATATTTGATATATTTTGGTGGAAAAGCAATGTATCTGATGGAAAGGAAACAACTGGAGTTTTCTTGCAGGAACCAACAGAGCAACTTTTCATGTTTCCTAGTGAAGTTGCCAACTGTCCTGATTTTATTGAGCCTTGAGTCAGTAGGTTCATTTTTTAAACTTGGAGCTCCTGGATTCTGGTGATGATGTAATTCAGCTTTCATATTAAAATCAAGAAGAAAAAGAAAAGAAGGAAATTCCTGGCCTTGTGGTCAGAGGACAACTTGAAACTGTGATTTTAGTGAACCCAGTAGGATCAAAGTCCAAAAGAAATTGGAAGCCAACTTACAGATGCTGAGGGGTTTTGGTTTCTGGGGGGTTACGAGAAGTAATCTTGGGACTATAGGAGCCTGGCAGGACATTTTAACGCTTGAGGCTGACAGCACAGGAACTTCTAAGAAGTCTGGCTCATTTTGATTGAGCTGTTGTGTTAATAACCTAATATTGAAAACTGTCAGACTTTCAGTGACTGCTAGCCCTTCTGGCAGAAGGGGTTGTTAAATGTGAAGAGGTGGCAGAGCCAGGCTATTGGGTGCCATGTAATTCTCACTGCTTTTAGTGAGCCTCAGCACAGCCCTCCTAATAATACTGGAATTACACTATAAGGTGTTACTAGACACGAGTAAAGACTGCACAATATGGCCTTTAAACAAACATTGAATTAAAAACCATTGAGCAACTGTTAACAAATTATATTTTATCTAGCGTTAGATTAGTATTTTTATAAAGTCATAATGTCATGCCACATCTTATAAATAACACGCATGATATTTCTTATATGAAGCAGACACAGGAATTGCCTGCAAATGGTAATTCCATGTATAAATATATGCAAACTTGTGAGTGGGTCTACACGTACATATCAATATATATATATATGGTCGTACATACATATAAATCAATGTCTGCATGTGGGGGTGCATGTGCGCCATTCATTATATATTACAATATTAAACTGTTATCCATGCACAAGTATATTTATGTATATATTTCAATTTATTAGAGCTAGGCAGTCCTTTACAGACTTAATAAAGAGCACCAGCATTATAAGCCAAGAACCATTTTTCCCTTTCCCTGTATTATTCAAATTTATTAAACAATATTTCACATTTGTTTGACACAATGTCAAACTCGGGACTCCTAAAGAACTGCTGCAGCTTTGGAACTGTTATGCTTTCTTGGACTTTAATCATTTTTGGCAAGGCTCCATTTCCTGTCAGAAAGTGAAACAGCTTAGGAATGTCATTTTCACGAAAGAAAACAGAGAGAATCCGAGAGGAAGTTCTCCTCCACTCCAGAGCCCCTAAGATACTCAAACACACTCGCAGGAGGGCTGGAATACATCAAACATTAGCAGAGGGAAAAGGACACACTTTTCCCACATTAAAATACATGGATAAAGTTGAACTTTTGCTAAAAATAGTTCCCATGACTAATCCTATTAAGTTTGTAAAAAATTGGGCCGTATCTCCCTTGAAGTCAAATTGTTTTTTAACTTCAGAATGACATTAGAAAAAGACTCTAAAGTGCCTTTGCTTAAGTCAAAGTCCCTGGAAGATTACTTTTTCTGTTCTCTTTTTCTTTCATTTTTTAAGCGAGATATGAAAAATGAGGACAGGAGCACGGATCGTTCTTCTAAAGGAGCAATTTACCTATTGAAGAGGTGGGGAGTATCAGTCTCTCCGAGATCATCGCTTGTGATTTACTTTTAAAAAGAGAGGCTCCCTAAGGAGAGAGGAGGTTAAAGAGAGCAGATTAAAACTAACCCTTAGCTCTGCCAGCTCAGTGTCTACAGAAGCTGAGCACAGCCCCAGGGGAAGAGGTGTATAAAGCCCTGCAATATTTTGGGGCCAGAATCACCTACTTTCTTCATTCAGAGGGCTACTTATGTGAAAACCACCTTGACTACTTGTTGTGATGAGGAAATGGGCAGTGGCCAGATGGATTTTGAGAACACAACCGGCACCCCAGCAGGAAAAACGCTCCACTAGCAAAGCTAGCAGCTCCCACTGCACCTTGGCCACACTGGCAGTAAATGTAACTAAGGACTCCTGACAACCACCAGGTCCACGTACAATTTATGAATCCTACTTGAGGCTCATCTGGGTGGTTTTCTGTCAGTCTGAAAGCTCCAGTTTTGTGCTGAGGCTTACGCTATCCTTGCTGGTTTGCACTTGCGTACTAGACAGAAATCCCAAGCTATGGTAATACCACGGTTGTTTCAGAGCTGGCTGCAAAGGGGGGTGAGATTCCACTTCTAAAGGAAAACCCATTTGCAGCAGGGCACTGAGAGAAAAAGGATGTTTAGCTCCTTCAAAGAATTTGACCTAAATCCAAACAACACTCATACATGGCTGGGAAAGGCAGGTAGGTTTATCTGTTGCACTTTCCCTAGAATTAGGTTAAATACCAAGTGATGGGATTTTAGGAGGCTTTGAAATGTCTTAGCCCTGTTTGCTTTGGTTGCAATGTGTGTTTAAATCTGTGTGTTACAAACCCCGGTGGGGCACGCGTTGCCGTGTGGACGGGTGTGCAAGGCAGTCAGTCGGTGAGCCCGAGCTGGGAGAACATCCCAGCACCATAGTCCACAGGACCCAAACCCAGGAGCCCCAGAAAAATGCATCCAACTGGCAAAAGCTGAGTGGAGTGTTACATGTCTTCAAGGAAAAGATGAAATCCTAAAGGGAAAAAACATGACCCATGCACGTGCTATGAAAAGCATGTATCCTTCTAGCTCAGGCACGAGAAAGGTCAGGATTCAGCATTAATGAAACCTTTCTCCATCTGAAACACTGGAGAAGGAGGTTAGAGAAGGGAAAGTAGAATGAAAATAAATTAAGAACCCACTTAGCAATAAATCTGCACTTTCTACAGTTTGCTAGTGGATTTTTCTATGAACAGATGAGTGCAGAGCACCAGGGGATGAAGAATGAAGGGGTCACAGGAGTTGTCTACTTCCATAAACCTTCACAGCTCCCAGTTTCAATGCATCCTCCTCCTACCTTCTGCTCAGCGCCAAACAGGGAGCTAATACGAACAGCATAAGCACGCGTTCAAGTTTGCACAGGTAGATGCACGCAGGTATGCCCTTAGGGAAGGGAAAGAACAGAGCAGGTTATGGTAGGAAAATGAGCCCCCAACACATGCTTTTTCCCTCTGTCTCTCGGGCAGCGAGGGTCAGGTACGATCGGGTGGTCCCAGCATGTTACACACACACCAGGGGACTGTAAAAACTCTCAGCGTCGGTCTACATCTGCTTGCATTGAAGCCGTCCCCCCACCCACACTTCAATGGCAGCAGAGTTAGATCAATACTGAAACACTTGTGAACACGTCGCTCAGCGCATCGCTCCTTCCCACCCCCCCGAATCCTCTCTGGTGGCATTATTTTCCTTTCTGCCCCCAGCTGAGCTTTCATGGCACACTCTGATATTCCTGCAAGGAATAACTCATTCCCCCAGCCCAAACCTGTGCAAGGGGTACCTTCAGTCTTCCCACCACACCGCTCCCAGCCATCCCGACAGTATCTTCTGCGTGGGACCAGCTTCGCTGCTGAAACTCTGATTCAAAACTAGCACGTGGCATTTGTTTGTTTTTAAAAGTACAACTTTTGTGTTTGCGCTTATAGTAACGTCTTGTAGCGAGTTACTCACCAAGGAACATTTCCAGTCATTTATTTTCCAGCACAGACTACAGGTTTCCATGGCTATATTCCACAGGAGAAAAAAAAATAAAATAAAAAAAAAATTCCAATTTCATGTGTAGTTGAAATACTTCAAAGTCTCAAACACTCAAGCCATCACTAACACATGCAATAATATAAACTGGAATGAATTTTCAGGATGTAGTAGGCTAAAACTCAGCTTTCAGAGCGGCAGGGATGAAGCGCCCTTTGACACCAGCCCTCCCCACCCCCCTCTCCCCACAGCCACTAACTCTTCCTTACTTCACCTTCTGCTCGTGCTTGGCCCCATTTGACGGCAGCTGGCAATCACGAGTGACACCAGAGCCCACGAAGTCATCCAAGCTTGAGCTCAGTCTGCATTTCCAACCGGTGCGCTCCAAGCACCGCAGTGCCGGCTTATATTATAAACCCATGAAGTCAACTCATTAAATGTGCCTCCAAAAGTCTCTCCATTCCTCAGCACCCAGTCTTCAGTCATTCACAAAGCCCATCTTTAACTTCACGGTGCCGTATATACTTCCCTGCCCATTAAGGCAAGCACTGGCACTCAGTTTATCCCAGCACCATCCAAATCCCTCACCTTCAAGAACCACTCTGCAAAGCCGCTGCTCACACACCATGACAATACACTGAGGATCTGTTTCTACAACAGAACCTATGAAATGCTGTTTGAAAAATCATTGTGGAAAGTTTTTTTTGCACTATGGAAGGAGTCTTCTTTTGTACTGAGGGGAAGGAATTCGGAGAGTGAAATCTAAATCTGGAGCTATACTCCTATTTTTCTGCACAGTTTGATACGAGTAAGGAACTTACTGAACTTAGTGAGTTTAACAAAAAAAAAAGAAAAAAAAAAGAAAAAAAAGAAAAAT
Source organism: Phalacrocorax carbo (assembly GCF_963921805.1). NCBI lineage: Eukaryota > Metazoa > Chordata > Aves > Suliformes > Phalacrocoracidae > Phalacrocorax > Phalacrocorax carbo. The sequence goes on from NC_087517.1 coordinate 4,437,085, forward strand.
TCCACCACAAACCATACTGTTAATAATATGTTAATCAACAGTCACCATGACCACTCTTCTTGACACGCTGCATTACTTAAATCCCAGCCTTTTCACATTCCCAATGCTATAGGTGCCTCTGGAACAGTAGTTCACACATTACCCCTTGCCCTCCTCCCTTCTGTCCCAGCCCTGTACCTCCTTTGAGGGTGTTGCACACAGCCATCAATTTCTCCTCCCTTTTTATCAGCTCACAGAGCCCCTCAAAGATGGGTCAGAACCCCTCACATCCTCCCCCTTCCTCTCCCCTTCCCAAATTTCCATTTATATCTAGATCTTTGCAAGCCCAACACGATCTAATGGCCAGGAGAAGGCCTGAGCCCAGATTGTTTAACAATGCCTTGAGGGGCTTATTCACCAAAGTTCGATGCTCTGACGAACAGCTTGCTGCAGCTCTAATGGTAAGGCATATAAAATGCATTGTACATTAAATTTAATGTTGCCTCATTAGTCTTAATTAGATTCCTACATTACACCAGGATTATAGTTTCTTCGTGTTTATGTTTGCTCCTAAAATAAAGTCTACACTAGACAACAGTTTGGTGTACTTTCTAACCTCTGGATAAGTGTGCCCTGAATTGATACCTACCGATATTCTTAACCTTGAAGAAACAAAAATTAGGCAATGCTACAATTGCCTTTCGGACAAAGAGGCTATGTAGAGTCAGACACACAGGAATAAATTTAAAGAGAAAAATATAGTACACAAACATTAGAAATTACTTATCTTGTGTTTTAAAGGGGTGAGCAGTAAAGGGAAAGGAAAGGACTCTTTGTTTCAAAGAATTGGATGACTTTTCTATTTCTATGGATGCTTTGATAGCTTGTTCTCGTACTTATTAATACCGTCTTCTGGACTAGGGCTTTCACAATTTATTTACTTTCAGCTGTATTTCAAGATGTATTTCAAGATGATGCCACTAATTCAGCTTTGGAGCTTGGCTAGAAGGGGATCTAAGAGTAGCGCGCATCCCGTGATTAGACATAATGACCTACACCAGGACCGCGGCATGCCAGGGGCTGGCAGTGAATAGAAAGAAGACGACCCGAATCATGCTCTTCACTATTGACAAAAATACCACTCTGACAGGTCCGGGAATGGAGCTGCTGTAGCAAAAATCTTCCTGTCACCCAAGGAAAGAAGCCACATGTCGTGGCATTCCCCCCATCACCCGCACGGTACCTGCTCAGCCTCCTCGTGGTGGTGAGCTGTCCCCCAGTGCCGGCGCTGTCCCGCCACGCCTGCTCCGGCTCCCAGCGTTCAGCATCGCCTCCGGTACGGCTCTACCCGCTGCATTTAAAATAACTGGTCTTGTATGACAGTCCTGCCTGAAATGGCATTTATATTTAAAATAAATAACTATGAATACGTGCAGTCTATTTTATAATAAAAGTGTATTTTAAAAGATTAAACTAAATGGATTTTTTTTTTTTCCATAAAACTTATTTTTTTTTAGTAGGAAAAATTCTGGTTACACCAGAACTTTGAGGAATTAGATTTCTTTTCAAGACTTTTTTCTCCAAGCTTTTAATAAACTGTTGGAGTACCCCCTCTTTCTTCTTGCAGTTAATTTAACAAGCAATTTTAAAACTGCAAAAAGGTTGAAAAAAAACAGCAAAATTTTTTTAAATGTCAAATTGAAGCTCGATTACTTTAAATATTGAAAAGATGATAGCTGGTTTATAAAACTTTGTAATTCTTAACATTTTGGCCCAGATCTTACTACGAAATAGCTCAGCCTCTTGAAATTATTTCTCACCCAGCACAGAGTGCGATTCATACATGTTTATCTATTTCTTTCCAACTGACTTATCCGAGCATCCACAGTAATATGGGAGCAAAGAGAAGCCAATTAGTATTATTGCCAGTTAGTGTTCTGCTGATATTTTAAGATCACTTCCTTTCATGTCCCATACCATTAATTTGATAAAATTTAATAAAATTTCATTTGAATTTGCATGTGGCCAGTCTTACTTGTTAATTAGAATTTGAGGATTATTATTAGAAAGACAGTGCAACTCTATGTATTTCATTTGCTTAAGGGCTTAAAAGAAACTCTTTTGTCCCGTTTTGATTTGCCCTTTTCAGAAATGTTTGCAAAAAGCTGAGCGTTCGAGGCGTTCTCACATTGAAATGCATATATTCCAGCGGTCTCACCAGGTACAGTAAAATAACATTATTTCCTCTGAGAGAAAAAAAGCTGACTTAGGCTTTGAAAAATCCTTTCCTTGGCTCAGGAAATGGGGAAATACTAATGAAAATTTTCAAGAACTATCTGGCTTTATAAGTAGATCAAAGTCTAAATATCTGTACCACAGACAATACTGAAACAGCCATTTAAATGACTAAGACAGAGATTTGACAGCGTCCATCCCTAAGCACATTAGAGTGCGCAAGTACTGACTTTATACAAACTTGAATTTCAACTTTACATCCATCTACACTACAGTAGCACATTTTCCTTAGGACTGACATCTTGGGAAAGGCCTATGAAACCCAAAAAGGAAAAAGGTTTACATTTTCTAAAATCCCCTAATCCTGCCTTTTTGCAGTCTCTCCATAAATTGCTACCTTTTCCTGAGGGGATAAAAAGCTCAGTGGTTTCTTCAGTTCTTTGAGGGCTTTGTCGTATTATATTCACCAGTGAGGAGAGAAGAAAAAAAGGACCAGGTGACTCCTGTGGCAAACTGCAGCTATGGAACAGCTTAGGTCCCAAGGAAACAAACAAAAACCCCAGAAAAGCACAAAAATCCTACAATTCTTCATCATGAATTCAGAGAATACCAAAATCTTTCAGTAAATACGGATGAGGGACATACTAACGGGCTACTAATGGATTCACAGGAGGAAGGAGGACTGGATTCACCAAGCACGTATCTTTAGCAGATAATATAACGCATAATTGCAGAACAGTGCAGAGCACCTGAAGCAAATCTGGGAGACGGGGCGGGGGGGCAAGTGATAACTGGGTGATGAGCTGGCATTTATGAAAAATAAGATATGGATGTCTAAGAGCAAATCCTCAATTCCTATCTTAAAATTACACAAAGTGTTTCAGAGTCGGTAAAACTTAGCAGAATTGCTGAAGAATTTGGCAAAAGAATTGCTGCTTTTGCCAAAAGGCCCAAGAAAAGTCAGCTTTGTCCCTCGTAGGGACTTGCTGCAAGGCAGGACGCGGCCAGGCTGGGTGCACCTACGTCCCCCGACTGTGGCTAATGTGACCTCAAGCTAAAAATAACAGACCTTGTAGGAAGGCTGGGACTTCTTGTTGTCTTTTTGTTGCCTTGCAGCGAGGACAACCAGCCATGCTGGCTTTCAGCGGGAAAGGCTCCCAGCGTGGCTGGAGCTGGATCCACGGGAGAAGGGGAGCACGTGAACCCCAGGCACCCCGTGCTGCAGACCAGACCTCCAGATGTTGGAGGGAGAGCGGCTCCCACTCTGTGAGCGAGGGAGGAGGTGACGAGGGTGGCGATCGTGCCGCTAGGAGCTGCTCCGCGGGGCTGGCAGGAGGTGAGAGGTACGCTGTACTCTGCAAAGAGCTGCAGCGAGTTCCTCTGGAGCAACAGGGAACTTAGCAAAGAGCAGCTACATGCTAAATCACAGCTTCAAGGCTTCTGCAGGTGAGGAACAGCTGAGCAGTGCTTTGCGCCCTAGAACAGCAAGGGACCTGTGTACTGCACCGTCTTCACTCTGCACCTCTGAACTGGATCACAGCCTTTTTGTCTCACTGGCCGCGGGAGGGGGTGATCTATCACCTTCCTGTTGGGTTTCATCAGAGACATAAGGAAAAGCTCTGGGACATCACCCAGAAGTGAATTCATTAATTTATTCTGCCTTTCTAAAGAAGGTTTGAATATTTCCAGGACCAGCCGTCCGCCTTGCGTGCACATTAACTGTTCTGGCAAGAGTGCCTCAGCCCAATTTGGTTTGAGTGACAAAAGTTAATTTTATTGATGCGCAGCCTTCTGTGATGCTAGGTAGGAGGTCCGACGATGCAAATCAAATGGCTTCTCCAAAAATATCACAGTGATTGATAATGAGACAGTGATGCAGATTTTTGACACTTTTGATCCTACCACAAGCAAACGTTAAATTTAGAGATGAGAATTTTAAAAGCTAATGCCACGTCACTTTAAAATTGATCAGCGAAAGATATATATAGTTTAAGGAAGGCTAATGTTATTCAATTGAGATTTTTTTTTTTTTAAACCCATAACAAAACTATAACAAGCAGGATATAATAAAAAAAAAAAAATGGAGGGGAAAATTGACTTGAAACAAATCCAGGTATAGAAACATATCAAATATGCTAGTAAGGCTTAATTTCACTTTTCATGGAGAGGTCATACACTGCAATTTTATTTCACTTCTGCGTATTACTATATACATATGGATACGCATAAACTATTATGTTAGGTGTATAAGGGATGTATCTGGAAGCACTTGAACGAGGAAGATGACTGACACTTACAAGAAAAGCCTTTATTATATGTCTATGTTTTGTTTCATTAATCATGTATGATCATTAACCAATCATGGTAATTTATTATGCGCTGTTTCAAGACATCTTGCGCTACAATGGTGTCATTTTCACTTTGATCATCTAAAGACCTCGCAAGATGACATTTGCAACCAAAGGACCTGGCTCCTCTGTACGTGCTGCACAAATGTGTCCTAGAGATTCAGAAGTGCTAAAAAAGGGAAAAAACCCTGCACTGCAACATAGTTTGCAAGACACAAAAATTAATTATGTAGCTCAAAGATAACACCACACAAATGAGGTAGAAATATTCAGGTGAAGTGATTTGCACATGATTTTAATGGTGGATAAGCACCAAAAGGAGATGCTATTCATTTTGTCATGTAATATTTGATCATTAAGTGTTTTGCTAGGTTGTATCATACTCGATCTATACAACAGCCTGAAAAACATACTCTTTACAAAACAACCGAGGAACGTGCTCAAAAGTCTTGGCTTTCGTCACTACCTGCTATTGCTTTTATATAGTAAGAAGCTAAATATATGTTTTTCAAATGATGGTTGGGGTACCATTACCATAATGCAGTACGTACTTCCCCTTAGTCTAATGGTCACTGCAAGAAATGTTGTGAACCTAAGCATTAGATAGAGGCTGATTTTATGGAACCCAGGTTTACAACTTCTTCACCGTTCATTTCTGCCTTCCGTTGCACCTTTCATAAACCTACTGATTAATATCAAACAGTGAACAACTCTGACAAGCAGGATTACTAATCCAACGTAACTGTTTATAGTGTGAATGAAAAAAGTGCTCCATTTCTAGCCACTGCACTTAATAATAAATTCCTGTTGTACTTAAATGTTGAAGGGATTACATAACTGTCAAAGTTCCTTTAAATGTTAAGGGTAGTAATCATATTAAAGACATACTATACAGAAGCAAAAGCAAATGTCAGATTAGTTATTATTACCATATTTGCATGGAGTTTTAAAATATAAGGCCAGATTCCTGAACACGTCAAATTTGTGCTCATTGCGGCTGAAGAGAGTAGTGAGGAAAGGGAGCTGCAAACCCCGCCAGTCACGCTGCAGTCATGGGCCATATAAGGGTCAGAAAAAGGAGCTTCACGTGCTGTAGCACAGCCACAGAGCTGTTCTTGATTACACCAGCTGAAACAGTACCACCAGGACAATTGTGCCAGAAAGAGAAGGGGAATACCACGCATTCCTCCTCCCTCTCTCCCTCTTCCGCCATGCATACTTCGTGCAAGAAAGCCTTTAGATTGGCTCAATACCATCCTAGGACAATTCTGAAGCACCCACTTAAGACATGCTTATGACAACTGCGACTCTCTTAGGTATCCCTAAGACAGTGATAGCCAGGAATCTGGCACAAACAAAATCAAATCCGCAGATGCTTATACATGTGGTCTGTTGATATGTCTCCTCTGACCTATGCTATTGGCTTTAACACTCTATATTAAACACCCAGGAATCAATTAGTGCCTTATTAACAAGCAACATTATGAATCGTCAAACTATCCAGAGAAAATTCTGATCAATTAATTAAACTGTTTATTTAAAAAAAAAAACCAAACCACCAACAAAAAAAAAACCCAAGCAACAAAGAAACCCCCAAAAAGCAACAAAGACCTAGATCTCAAATTGCACTCTATATTTACCTCCTTCACTGCAATGGAGTCATTTGCAGGATTAAAACCTGAGCCTGGTGCCTCCCCACACTATGATTATTGGCAAAGAAACAATTCTTTTACTGTCTTCCAGTACTCTTTTAAAGGACCGGGGTTATTCACGCAGAACCACACCCTGCGTCCAGCAAGACAAGAGGAATGCTCGCCCGTGGAAGTTATGTGCACGCAATGAAACTCTTGTTCCCAAGTTAGAAATGGGACCCCATTATTAGCATTCCTGATATTCATAGCACTGCTTACACGTTCCACAGCACCCAGCCAGTAGCCTCGATTAAAAAATGTCCAACCATGACTTCTATATTATCATTAAATCAGTTATTTTCAGAATTGCTCACCTGCAGGGCCCTGCTGCAGAGCTTGCTTTGGGAGGTAGGGCTCCAGCCACAGTCTCACCTGAGGAATGAATGCCACTGCTGACGGTTGGTGCTCATGTCCTGGAGAAGCATCAGCTCCACAGCTGCACCCAAGTCCCTTCCTCCAGCACCCACTGAACGGTGCTTCTTGGAAGTCACCCCCTTACATACTGCCACAGTTGCCAGCTTTGGCTTATAATAAATAAAAGGCAAAGAGGAACAACGTAATTAATTCACTGCACGTTAAGGTCCAGGGATAGTCACAACATATCTGACACCTAAAAATTAAGTATTGTCTAGTAACCTACTTAGCGCTGGGTGGAAAGCAATCTCCCATGGCTCGAGAATCCCCGAGATGTTCAACATTTTCCTCCACAAACTCAAAAATTCAAAACATTTGCCAATAATATACGTGTAAGAATAGAGATGTCTCTGGATAGGGTCTGCAGAAGGTCAAATTGCTTTGAAACGTCATCTCTTTTTTTAGGTTAGTTATCACTATGGCAGTGATAAATATTTTGTAAAAAGTATAAATAAAGCAGCCTGGATGTTGCATACTCAGAATGGGTGTCACTGGAGGACTTTTTTCCTTTCCCCTAAGTGAAATTTCTAGGACAGATTTTGGCAAAAACGTTAGTGTGGAAAGCACCATGGGAAGCACATTGGCCATAATGCATCCGACAACCTATGATGGATCAGCCCTGTCACCATGGCTATCATGTCTGGCCCCTCTTCATGTCAAGTTCTTCCTTTCGGGGAATTTTGGGGGAGGCAGAAAACTGGTTGTGCTCTTATTTCTCAACATTCTTTGATCAACTATCAAAACAAACTGCTTTTTTCAAATTGAGTTTTTAGTTAGGGACCCTTTTTTTAATCTCTGGTTTAGTGTTTCTCCATTAACAAAGAGGGGACCTCGTGGCTTGGCAGATGGTAGCCTTAGACGGTTTTCTGAGGGTTGGGAAGGTTCGAAGAGGGAACCCCACACTCCTTCACTGGATCCTGAGGTCTCTGCGGCCCATTGACATCTACCGTCTAATGCCTGATGACAGGGCAATGAAGACTGCGTGTTTCAGCTGCGTTTCTAACGCTATCAAAGCCCTTTCCCTTGTAACTGAACTGTTCTAATTATGCACATTTCCCTTTGCTGTATTCCTCAAGGTCTTGTCTCACCAAATGATGTAACTCTTGATTACAGCTCTTGTATTCGGCTTGTACAACGAGGCTGAAATACTCCTGAACACCTTGATGACAAGTACATGGGTTTGCCTGGCGAAACAATAACCACGCTAAAGCTCTTTTAACATCCCAGTCTTTGCTGAAAGCACCTGCCTATACTGTCAATTCATCCTCTGCCTCTTGGGTGTCTGACTTAAGCATAAGTATGCAAGTCCTATAAATGAATACATGCCGCTGGGGGTAGCACTTACAGTAGAAGAGTATCGTCTCATGAGTGATAAGGGTGACAGAAGTGCAAAGCAGAGCTGAGTGGATCTGGCACTCACATTGCGAACAACACAGCATTCATACGGGAAGATTTTCCCACAGAATGACATGCAATAATTTATTCTAAGCCCTTCCAACTCGTGTGTGGTTGTTTTTTTGGTTTGGGTTTTCTTTTTCTTTTTTTCTCCTCCCCTGTGAAGTTGCTATCTTCTGCAGCTTTTCTCTAAATAATCATTTAGGAGAAGATGCCACTGCTAAAATGAAGTACCTCGTTTGAAGGAAAACTAACCAGTCCAACCAAGTAAATAATTACTAGTCAACACTGTTCCCACATGACTGCATTCTACAGAAGTCTACCACTGAGGAAAAGAGGGTGGGTTTTTAATACTAAAATGCTGATTGTCTAAGGTAAAAAGTTTTTAAAAGGCCCTATTTTTAATCACAAGTTATAAAACACACAAGCAAAATAAAAATATGCCTCCCAAAGTTTGAAGCAGGAAACGCTGTTTACTCAATGACAACCCTGCTCTGAGCATATCAGCCTCCTAAACGTCAGAGCATGAAAGGCTTCCAGATCCCCCAATGCTCTGCAGCACAGAGGAGCATGAAAAACTCTTATCCTGAGCCAGACTGGTTCCCCAACACGTCTACTGTCATGTCTCCAACACTAGCCACCACCAGATGTTCCAGCAGATGCAAGAGCGGGTGAAATAAAGGTGGCTGTGGGACACTCCTTGTCTTCTGAAGGAGATCAAACATTTTCCAGCCACATATGACCTAAGACCAGATAGATGTGGGCACTGTCCTGTCACCATTTAGAGCCATAAATCACAATGGGACATGCTCCCAGATACTGCGGCCCCGCCCAGCGCTCCTGCTGGAAAGGGCAGAATCCAGTGATCCCAGGGTCTGAAGCCATAGTGGAAAAGTCTGGTCACCTATAAACAACTCTCTCTCTTCCCCCACCTTTCCCTATCCCCCCATCTAGGTCCTCTCCCTCTTGCTTCAGCTGCATTGTTCAGCTTTTTGGTAAAAATAGCCATAAAGTGAAAAATACGTTACTGAGCTTATCCAATACATAAACTCAATAGACTAAAATTCATATACTTTACAAAGATTTCTACTAGCATTTAAAAACTTCCATTCCATGTAATTACAGAAATTCAAGTAAAAGCAACAAAAACCTGTACCTTTCCCCTGGAAACTCTGCTCAGCCTCAAGCTTATGCATACGCAGCCATGAGACCTGATCCTCTTGCCTCTCCGCTGCCTGTTCTCCAGCTGTTGGCGGTTAGCACAGAAGAGACAGGGAGACCAATACGGCTCTTCAAAACATTTCTGCTTCTCTCAGTAACTTTCTGCCTTCAGCAATCTGGTCAGAGAGCAACTCTTAAGCATGCACCTTCCTTCAGACTAAAACTCCCAACAACAGAAAACAGCATTAGAAGGCGGGCAGCATTCAGAATTACAATCAGTTCAGTTAAATCTTGGTTTTCCTAGCTAGCAACCTCAAAATATAAGCACAGCCTTCAAAATGCAAGCTTATAATGTCAACTAAAGGTCACAACTTTATTATTTCCAAACTAGCTAAATAAGAGTCTTAAAATGTCCAAATAGAAAAAAAAGAGCAATGATGTCCCACTTTGAACTATCTAACAAGGCTGAAATATGAAAATCCTTTGGAAGTAGGAAATCCATGTAGTGAATGACCAGCTCTCACCTCGCTGTACCGCAGTGGGAAAGGAGGGAACGACCTGTGTAACTTCTCAGAAAAATACAATGCTACCTACAGTAATCAGTGCATCTGGATTTGGAAGGCGAGATTATCAGAGAGGTAAGAGTCCACCACAGAGATGTGGTGTGGATTTAGCTCACTGCTTCTCCAGGCAACAAACCTCACTGTTCACGACTGTAGTGTTATGAAAATCACACATAAATATAACAAATCAGGACACAAAGATTAAAAAAAAAAAAAAAAAAACCAACAGATTTAACAAAGAGGAGGAAATACAACAGAAATGGTTTGAGAAACAGCCTGTGAGGAGCTGAACAGGTCTGCTCCATCAAATATCTACAGTGCTCCCAGGGCACCACTGCAGGAGCATGTGAATTATTGCTCTAAGCATATGCAGATCTTTGTGAGACTAGTCTTAATAGATTTCTGTAATACATACATGATTTAAAAACATACTTTCATTTAAAAGTTCAGTTTTGTAAGCACATCAAAGCTTTGAAAATGTAGATTTATGTCTTTTAATAGTGCATATTAATAATATTGATATAATTATCGCTATTCATATTTGAAGACCCTGGAATACAAATTTTTCAAAGATTACTTGAAATTCAGAATGGGGAGTATAGAGATCCATAATTTAGTAGGTAGAAGTGGGAGTCAAGTTTTCTGGAGCCTAATTTTCCCACTGTTTAAATATTGCAGAGAATCAATGCAAAGCTCTGAAATGAACTTTGGAAAAACTGTTCATTCTCATTACTACACTTATCCGATACACGAACTCAATAGGCTAAAATTCATATACTTTACAAAGATTTGGTGCAGTTTAATAGAACGCTTTGGGATCTTATGATGAAAGGGTGAGCACAAGTAAAAAATAATATAATAAAGATAACACCATTAATTAGAATTATTAAAATTCATACACTAAAACCTATAATCTAAGCAGCAGGGACCAAGTTATTCACGGGTGTTTAAAATACGGATGAACATTAAGGATATTAATTTGGACAATTGAACCTGGCACACCAAAACTGGCCTTTCTGTTTTGTTCAGTCTTTGGACAACTGATAAGTCCCATAAAATAAGAACAATGAGCTTCTGTGTCTATATACCTTGATTTGTTCTTTAAGATGGTCAGTTAGTACTCAACAGCAAGCGCTCAGTAAAATAAGCCATTTGTGGAGCAACCAGTGATGTGATGGGGAGAGGTTCGGGGTGGTTTTGGTTTTTTATTTTTGGCATGTAAAAGGTGGGCACCAGCAATCCTGCTCTCACAGGTGGTGGGCTGGGGCACTGAGCAAGCAGATGGATGCCAGTGAGGGCCACAGTCCATGCACATGCCAACCGCTTCATGGTTGATTCCTCAGTTTTCAGACTTTAACCCTTCTTGATAATGCCCTCAAGAGAGAAAAAGCAAGGAGCCTCCACATGCAAATTGTCTAAGCCCTACCTTGACAGCAGAGGTGAACAACTGCTGGGACTGTGCCCTTCTCTATCCCACCCTGCAGTTTCCTTCCAGCTAAACCTCACTCTAACAGGCACAGAGCAAACATACGTATGCAAAGCTCTGCTTAAAGGCAGCAGGATCATCCAGTAACACAAGTGTCCAAACGAAGCTACAACAATGGCCACATCAGCTATCTGCTGCCAGCCTGGGGACTGTGACTAACTTGCACATACATTTGCATAAGTTATATAAAAATGAATGTATAAAGTTATATTTATCTGTACTTGTATCTTCTTTGATATGAGTGGATGTTGCTTGTCCACCCACAGTAAAAACTTACAATATTGTAGGCTTATAAATACAGAAAGGAGGAGAGCAAATTACAACACATTTCTCCTAGGCTACACTTCAAATATTGTTCAGAGGAATGGATTTGTGGACAAAAGCTAGGGCTCATAACACATCAGCAAGTTGGCCATTGATACAGCACCATTTCCATTGCTGTTGGGTTCCCATGAATAAGGAAATTGGTCTGATGAGGTGTGATAAATAACTTCACTTCTTCACCCTCATTTCCCACTGCATCCAAGGTCCTTGGACCAATCCCATCAGTTACAGTTCTCTGCAAGCCCTGCATCTAGTCATATCCCACCCCAAACTGGGCATGAATGTGAGCAATCAGGGTCTGAGCCAGCTCCCGCTGGAAGGTGGTGGGAGTTTTCCCACTGACTTCAAAGAGAGCTGAAGCAGGTCCTCACTGCATAGCAAGGAAGACGATCATCGAGATTTATAAACATGATTTTCTGTTCATCTTTCTACTTCCTAACTTCATAATCTCGGTTTCCTGGACTAATGCCATGGGTTGCTGTTCTGTAGTTGATTTACAATAAACAGAAGAAAAACTCTGTAAACTTGTGTTTTACTGCCAGTGACACACATTTCAAATTCCTTCTGTATTCTCAGTGAAAAAAAAAAAAAGTTACTACAAAGATCTGGAGGAAATACAGTATTTGGCTTAATCCCTAATTGAAGAAGAGTAGATTGTTATGGAGACACAAATTATATTGTACATAATGAATTTCATCAGAATACAAATATAACAATATTGCTTTTTGCCTTTCAACTAGGGAACATCATATTTTAAACTTGGGAATCATTTAGCTTTCAGATTTCTCAAAGTAGTTGCAAGGAGACTTGGAATTTCAAAGTAATTGCAAGGGTATGTGAAGCTCAAATCCAGCTTAATGACAAAGGGGAAGAGAAAACTAAGAAATCTCAATTAGCGTAACCAGTGATAACTAGATTCCGTTTCTGGGTGAACAGCATCAGATTAGTACAAGGAAACAAAACACTCAATTAGGAAATATCAAGATTCAGTGGAACGAAGGAAAACATAACCAGGAGATCTCAAGTTCAAGTTGCCATAACCCTTCTGAAACATCACAGCTCAAAGAGGGTTAAATTGCCTGAGAACAAAACGACAACCTGAACTTTCCTCGTTGGGGCTAGTTTTATTTATCAAAAAACTTTTAGTTTTGCATCAAAATTTGCCCAGTGGGTAAATCTAATATATGTAATTTCAGGAAGAAAAGGAAAAAGTCCTACTGAAAATTCAACTCATCCCTACTTATATTGTGTATATATATAAATATATATATTTGAATGAACATAATTTAGTAAGTAATCTAGTAGGTAACTGTACCGGCACGTAGAGGTATATTTGTAGTAGTTTTTATTCTGTATCCATGCACCAATCTCTGTAAATACAGGATTAACAAGTTGTCTTGAAACTTTTATTGTGTATCCAGTTGAACGAGAACATCTTCTTTGGATAACACAATATAAATTACCTAATTAAGACACATGATCTGTGTAATAAACCCACATATATAAAACATGTGCAGCAAACAGTTTTTCAACCCAAATGTGTCATTGGATTTTTTTTATTTTCAATTTAGGAAAAAAAAAAAGTATACCACATGTAGACTAATAGTCTTCCAAATTTCCTTTGTCTTTTTTCTTTCAATTACAAGGGCATTTTCATTACACAAGTCTAAAACTGAGTTCCTCATGCTGGGAGATTTGAGATTTATTTTCAGATTTTAACCAAAAAAAAAGGATGATATGTTCATCTTTAAAAGTTGATACGCATCTATGATGTCATAAACTTAGGTATGGCAGCAATATAGATAATTCTGTATCACCATTACAGTTATCGCTGAATAAAAAATGAGCATGAAACAGAGAAGCATAGCACATATAATCCCAACAGCACGAAGTCCCAAAGGGTGAATGTGATCCTTGAGTACATAAAATGGAGGCTCACATATAGCAGCAGAAAGTTGTTGTGTCTTCTGTGAACAACATTGGGGAAGTCGTTGAAAAAAAAAAAACAAAACAAGAAAAAAAACCCCAACCTTCAGTTCTAGCATTCACAAAGAGAAATTATGGCGAAACCCCTGGAACTGACTTAGAGAAAAAAAAAGAATACTGACATTTTTCAGGACCCATCTTACAGATTTAAACTCCACTTGTTTCGTTTACAAAAGAGAAGGGTTTTGATATACGCTTATTCAAGCATAAAGAAGAAGAATCAAAAGCCAGAGGTTACAAGCTAAGGCTAAAGAAATTTAAATGAAAAATATTCTAAATACTGAAAAAAATAGCATCAGAACAACATATTAAAACTCATTCTTTCCTAAGGAGGAGCATTTCTTGAGCTGAGGCTTTAGGAACTATTTAAGCTGAAGCATAAATTAGAAATATCATGGTGGTTTTACTGAACAAAGCCCTATGGCCTATAGATCAAGAGGTCAGAGCAGTCCCTTCTGACCTTTAAATATAAGAGCAGCATTTTATTTAGGACTACTATTATTTGTATTCTGTTAGTCCTGAGAGTTCCTAGTCACAATTAGACTCTGCATCATGGAAGATCCTGAGCAGACAGAGATATTTCATAGCTTTCCCCAAGAGTTTACAGTCTTAGAGCTCAATTTTGCAACTTGCAGTGAATGCAGTTCCACATAAGTGGGATCATTTTCCCAAATTCGATGATAACGCAATACCGACATTTATTATAATGGTATTTCTTTCATTTTGCCATCACAGTGTTTGGGAGTTTGACTGCATTCCTTGCTAAGTAGCCTATTCTGTTTTGTTCATACGAGACTCCAAATTGCCATTTAAAATTCCCGAGTTTATTAACTTTAAACTCCTGGTGCCAGCTCTTTTATATGGCAAGCCAGAAGGCAGGAAGAGGCCTGTGACTGACATGACACGTACGTGTTCCTGGAGAATACACTGGAGACTTCTCTCTTTGATCTGAACCTCCCTAGTACAGAAAAGCTCATCACGTTGGCCAGGCAGACTCTATTTTCACATTTTAAGGCCTTAAAGATCCCAGAGTTACCCACGGAAAGATTTATTAAACCTCATTTGGCATACCCGAGCTAATGGGTTGTCCCAGTTTCAAAGTCATGGGTTGAAATAGCCGCATTTTCAAGGTGTCTCCTGTTTGTTTGAGGTCTAGCACTGATGTACATGCCTCTGGCTATCGGTGCCAAGAAATTACGTGTACCGTGTTCAAGCAGCGCAGTTCGTGTCCCCAGAATTGTTATATTTCTGATCGCCACAATAGTTACACTAAAAGCTTGTGCTCCAGACTGGTGGGATTCAGCTTCAATTTTTAGCACACTATTTTCACTGCATCCTACACCCAGCCACAGCTTATCTATCATTTGATTCTGACAGATACATATTTTATATTTTGACAAGCAACCCACTTGACTGCTTTCCTGTGACATCATCTTATCTCTGAATGTACCAACCTGTTAATAACTTCATTTTCTGGTTGAATTTTTCCAAATTAAATTAAGCAGGCGAAACATGTTAAGCTCACCAAGTCCTCTTAACACTTCTGCTGAAGGGCATCTTCTGATAGCTTGATTTTGAAAAGGGCAGCATACAACCTGTTCAGAGAGGGATTTGGTCCAAAATATCAGGTTTCTGGAAGGTGGAAGGTTTCTTCCTCAGCTAAGAAATACAAAAAGGACAAAACACAAAACCAAACAACAAAAATTAAATATTTATCATCTGTTAACTAATATTCTAGAGATTATATCATTTTTTAATGGTACTTGAAGGAAACCCTTATGAGATAAAAAGGAGCAATACAATCTAACATAAACTAATTTTCAATTTTTCTTCTGTAGATAGAAAGATGGAAGCTAAATATAGTCCAGTGTTAGTATGAAATAATTTTCTCTCTATCTTGCGACAATAAAGAGTCAGTAGAAGCTTTTCTTTCATGTTAATTAAAACAATTTGGGGGGGGGGGGGGGGGATCTTGTTCCTGGATATACTATATAATATTCTTAATTAAATATGGGCACTTTTGTACTTATCTTATTCCATAATTAGCTCTTCCATAGAAGCAATACTGCACTGGACGTGAAATCACAGGACAGTGACAAAATTTAATTGCATAACATGGACACAAAATCAGAAAATCAGGCTCTTTTCCCAGTTGTGTAGCTCAGAACATTTTTCCCCATTCTGTGCCTCAGTCTGCTGCCATTTAAATTGAAAATGTCGCACCAAGGAGAAGGAAAATCAATACGAAAAACATAGCACAACTTATTTTTTCCAGTTGTGTTACAAGCCAAAACACAGCACACTCAGTTCCTGGAGGTTTCCTGTGTGCTCAGGTTGTTTCAAGAAGAAAGTTGGCATGCACAGAGCCACGAGCATCAATCCTGACCTGCTCGGCTACTGGTGGTCAAGACGAGGTCCAAAGCAGCAGAGGCACGCTGTGCCCGAGGTGAATCAGCATGTCTGGCCATCACCCCATCCCAGGAACCTCCCCAGCGATAGACCTCTGCCCTCCAGACACATCCTGCCTTGGAGAAAACGGCCTTGGCACGTGCCCACCCAAAGCCACAAGGACCGTGAGAAGGAGAAAGTCCAACAGCTCGGTGCCAAAAGGCTCCGACTACTTCATTCTCTCTTTGCATCTAAGATCTCTCCTGCTCCAAGAGCATGGATGAGGAGCTCAGAGAAAGGTTGGTGTAATTCCCCTGGAGTTACACCTTTGAAGGCCTGTAAAGAGGCCTGAACTGCATGAAATGCCATCGCGTAAATTACCACTACGGTGGGACTTCATTATCATTTGTAGATTGCATCTCCTGATGTATCTGAAAATATCCACTCAGAGCCAAATCCTCACTCTGTTCCATTTGAGTATAACTTTCAGCTCTAACAGGGTGTCAGGCTCCCAACAGGGAGCTTTGAAAGCACAGTGTATCTCGTTGGGCTTTACAGCAGCAATCTTCAAAGATGCCTAGTGGGAGAAAGGCCACCCAGCACTGGAGAAAGCTGCAAGAATGTGCTAGGGGCTGCCAGAGCTCTCCGTGCTCGTGCCTTCCCCTACCCCACTTCTCTCCACTATGGACATCTGAGCCAACCTTATATTTATTGGAAAACACATTAAGACCAATAACTCAAGAGCCTGAGTTATGATAAGTGCTTTCATTTTCCTTACCAATGCTAAAAAAAAAAAATAATAATTTCTGACGATGCTAACAGTGGCCTGATCCCATCCATCGTGTTCCTGTAACAACCCTATTTCAAAACATTGCAAGGTTTGCCCAGGAAAGAAGCCCAGACCTGAGGTAGAAGTAGCTTGGGACCAGAGACCAGCTGCAGAAAAGACTGAGCCTTTTAAACAGATCGGTACTACTTGGGAGCTACATACAGCAGCTGAAACACATGCCATTGTATCGGGGAGTGAAAAAACCAATCTGTAACTTCAACTTGTTTAAAACAGATTTAATTAGAACTAATACAAATGCATCTTTCCTACATGGCTGATCTAATCAACACTGGCAGTTTTAATTACAAGCCTATTTAAGGTGAACATATTGCATTACTGTGAAAAAGATGCATTATTTTACGTTGTAGGTGTACCTCCTACTTCTCTATCTGTCACACAAGCAGCGTCTTTAATAGCTGTTAATGTTATGTCTCATTTTCCAAGTTCAATTTTTGAAGTTTCTAAGCACAATCCGCTGGAATCCAACCCAAATCTAATAATTGCAATCTATTTTATTTTTTCCTCACTATTTAGTTTTCACCACAAAGAGAATGACAGGTCTAATATGAGGCTCCTGAAATGTAGTTACATCTAAGCTTCAGCGCTCCAGAGCACATAAAATAAATATATGATCAATGAAATGAAACATGACAAAATGTTTCATATTGATGTTATTTTTCTTTTCAAAACGTCTTTTATGGTTAATGCCCTCAGTCACTTTTTCCATACATTTTCTTTTTTGTAATATATAGCTTTCCTAGTTCTGATTTCAAGTTCAGGGTGCCTGGGGAGAATTGGAAGATTTCTTCAAACCAAGACTGTTCCTTCAGCCTTTCACATGAGAAAATTGTTAGGCGCATTAAAGTATTCCTGACTATGTTGCATTCCTTTGTTCAGAGTGAGTTTTGGGAACACATCCTTTTCTCATTATATTTCCATAAAATATATTTGATCTATTCTATTCTTAGAATACCTCTGATGTGGTCTGTGAATGGAGCACAGTATAAAAATATTTCTTCTTTTTTTTTTTTATACGAGACAAAATGTTTCCATTTCTTAGACACATAAAAAGTCACTATATAGCACTCCACGAAAGTAAAACTTTACAGAAAGTCTTGGTATAACTCGGTACAGATCACAAAAGGAATCCATCATTGCAGAGTCCAGTTGTAGCTCAGAGCCTCATCAAACGCACACAGATAGTGACAGAAGGAGAAGGAGAAAAAGAAGAGGAGGAGAAGAAAGAGGAGAGGCATAAAGGAGGAATGAGACCTGGATAATACTGCTGGGAAGCAAGTTTATATTTAGCAGCACAGAAAGATGTTAACCATGTGCCTCCTAGAAAAAAAATAAATCTGCCGTAATAGTAGTTGACAATAAAATCACCTTTGGAAAAAGTCTTAATACTTTCAGAGCACAACCCAGGATACCTCCAAATGCAGACAGATGCTTGAAATGTTTACACAGACAGATCACTGCAGCAATTTAGGCATTTTTGCCCCCTTCACTTCCCTATCTTCTGACTGTTCTCTTCTTTAGGACCTTGAGAAAGACCAAGTAGCAGCCGCTCTGAGCGGCTTTTTTCTGCAGCTTAGGCTTGGCTTGGCTGTTTATTGCTACACCCATAAAATTATGGTTTTGATCAATCTCTTCAGAACCCTTTTTCTCTCTGAAGTTTTCCATTCGTCCAAGGAGCACTGCTCCAACCTGACATGTTGGAAACATGAGGACCAAGAATACAGGGTTGCCTCCGGTCCGGATCCACCCCGATCCGGCGGGGAGTGAAACACCCCGACGCACACGGCCAGGGCAGAAATCACCCCTTCCAGCAGCCGAGTGTGCCCCCGATTTTTACTCCAGTAATGTCATCTGATGTGAACCAGGAGCCTGCAGCAGCCCAGCTGCATTGGTTGCTGACCACAAATGACTTAATCCCCAGTATAAACAAGGCCTAACGTTCAAATTCATCTGCCGATTCCCTCACAGCTTCCTACTCACAGTTCACGGAAGATGACTTCTCCTTGTTCCCACAACTGGATAGTCGGGATCAAAGGCTCGAAGGGAAAGAATATAAAGCCTTTTTTTGGAAAAAAAAAAAAAAAAAAACAAAAAAAAACCACCCTCAGGTTGCAAGTGTCTTTGCTTCACCATGTTGTGGTGTTTAAAAAAAAAAATTAAATCACCATAGAAAATTTTTAAAACTTTAAAACAGTAACATGCTTGTGTAGGTACCGGCAGCAGCAGCTGCATGGGATGCAGTCTGTGCCTCTCGCTATCCTCATAAATACATATATTTATTGTTGATTGTTTAACAGACAAACCGGCTTTCGCTCCAGATGCTATTTCAACAGCCATGGGAAGCGCTTCAATCGGCTGAGCCAGAAAGCAGGTGAAGTGGCGGGGGGAGGGGAGTGGTTTATTGTTTAGTTTTAATTCCCATCAGAACTGAAAAATATTTGAGAAAAAAATCATGTAAACAGAAATGTAAAATCTGTGAAGATCAATGCCTTTTTTTAAATTAATATTTTACTCTAGAGGAGTGAAATATAACTTACAGTCTCAAAATCAGACTGATGGTGTCTGTCTGAGAACCTTCAACAGCACAAAACTGCCTGATCCCCCACAAACTGCAGACTGGAAATGTGGAAATTATTCACGTAGGTGTGTTGGCAGGGTTGTGTCATCTATCCCATAATGCACCTGGTTGCCATCACTTTTACTTTAAAGAGCACTAAAATTCAGCTAATAAAATTTAAAAAGAAAATCATATAAAAAGTGACATATAAGCAGGTTTAACATATGAATAAAAAAGCTTTAGCATGTTCTTTGACACATGAAGCGTACATTCTTTTTTATCAGGCTTTTCCCAATTAAAGTAATGAAAAACATGCACTACTTACAAATAAATAAATAAATAAATAAAACCACCACCCCCCAGCCTCACCCGCAGTAATAAATACTGCGTGTGTAACAGGATCATTCTGGCAAAGGAGATTTTTTTCTCCCCCTCTATGAAATTTTCTTGGGTAATATACAACAATGAATTTTCATCACACTGTCCACAGATTTGCACACATAAAGGGACTTACACGAAGGCAAGCTATTTTCCCCTAGGAACTCTCCATTTCCAGCAGTTATTTTAATGGCCATACATCACTCCTCTGCCTTCGATGCCCTTGGCTCTGCTACTGCCATCCCAAGCGCCCTTCAACCCAAAGACCTCAACTCTGCCCATCCCAGGAGGTCCCAGCTACGTGGTCAGATCCACGTCCCAGACAGGTGGGACACAGTATTTCTTGTCACTGTTTTAGGGAGTGGCTCTGCAAGCACTGGAGATGCTGATGGGAGCCAAGACCACCCCAGCACGCACCTTCTGGTTGAACCACTGCAGGAGAAGTGTTAATTAAGCTCATCTTAAGTTTGCAGGGCAGAGAAAGTCATTCACATGAACTTCCTTTGCCACTGCATGCTTGAATTTCACGCACTCTTAGCAATGAAGCAGCTCATGAGCTTCAGCCCTCCCTACAAGGAGCTGAAGAGCCGGTGGCTGATAGACAACATCTCCTTGCTGCAGCTAGACTTCTTATCCGTCTTCCCTCTCACCCTGGCTTTCCATCAGCCCTCCCCAGTGGTCACAGTCGCCAGGGTGCCCCTGCGCAATGGCTGGCCACACACAAGCAGCCGTGCGCATCAAGTGCAAGATGGTGCAAAGCCAGCTCCTCACGGACACTGCAGGTGAAGGCGAGTTTTTCTCCACCTCACGGAAAAACGCTCAACCAGTTGTCTAGAACAATAAAAAAAAAAACCCTAATCGTATGCTTGGCTTCCCATCTAGTATATGATAACTGAAATGGCTGGGATCGGAAAAGCTTTACCACCTCTGTTTCCCCCGTCACATGCTGTACTTCTACTTAAGTGCAAGGTAAAGGCCAGTGACAGAATGAGCGCTTTGTTTATCGACATTTCTTCATATCAGCTCAGCCATCTACAGGATCAATCCCTTAATTTGCAACATCTTTTAAGCATGTCAGAGATCAGAAATGAGCCATATCTTGCTTCTTAATAAGTTTCTATATAAATCACTGCCTTATTAAAAACAAAACATAGTATCCTCCACTAATGATCAAATTCTACAGTTTAGCAATGTTAATGACCCTTTACTCTGGAACACTGAAATATTTTTATTATAAAGGTTATGACTTGCATTGTATTTATTGTAAGCAGGGGTTTTATATTTTTTTAAAAAAATCAATATTTTAATATGTAACACCTAAATATATAACCTTCCTATGGCTACATTTCAAAGGCAATGTGTGTGTTCCACTTTCTTTAAAATAAAATATTAAAAAAACCCAACAACTCTTCAGAAAGTTGTAAATATTCTAGAAAGCTTGTTAATCATGAAATCTTATAAACTGAAATTTGTTCAGGGCAAGGGAATCTATATGATTTTCAGCAAACTGCCTTTGTTTCAGAAGCACTGGTTCACATGTCAGCACGCCAATGTGTCATGCCTGGTTACATTTGTCTTGTTGTGTTAAAATTACGTTCCTGACATACCCAGGCTCGATGCCCCATCTCCATTATGTGTCAGGCTGCCCGTTTTAAGAGCGTTAGCTTTTAATGTCTTTGTACTGCCTTGTTTTTTGCATTGCATGACTTTGCCAACTAGAGAGTAAGACCGATGCCCTCCTCTGTCTCTGGTCCCAGCAGAGACCGCCCGGCAAGGCACTTGCACCCACCAGGACTCCAAACACACTTAAATCATACGTGGCAATTGTCCAAGCACAAAGGAGAGGCTGTACAATAAACAGCTGTGTCAGCCGAATATGACAGTATGGCTCGATTCATATTGCTTTCCCAGAGCCCTCCCCGAAAGCCCCACTCCTCGCAGGAGAAATAACAAATGTTTACATTTGTCACCTGGGCAAAATATGCTTTCACGTTAAATGTTCACAGTCGGCTTCCTGGCGAAAGGCGACGTGGGTGTAGGACGGTAGCTGGCTCTGAGGCGTACGTTCAGGTGGCTCTTCATGCCACGGGTGGTTCAGCTACAGGGCAGCATTTGCAGTGGGCATGGAGGAGGCTGGCAATGTGCAGAACTTCATGGTTAAGTAGAAATCCTAGATAAATTCAGCAAGTGTGGGCTTTGATCCCACCGCAAGCAATCTAGGTAGGATTATTGTTCTACAATACAATTCTCGTCCAGCTGTTGGAAACTCAGACACGTGCCAGTCTCCAGTATCGACATTTGCTTCTGTTAAATTCAGTTAAATTCATCAAAATGTTTTGACTCTCTCTTCTTCTGAAATACTGCATTATAATTAGCCCAGTACACCAGACTGACTTTGGGATAGCTAGAAATCATCAGTAAACAGAAGTTTCCTTACAAGGACATTTTGAATTTCTTTTCCTTCTTATGTACTAGCACGTGTATGTACATTTAAACTCTCATCACAGGGCTCAAGGCTTAAGTGTGTATTTTGGTAAAATAATAACATTTTCTCTTTATTATGGGTGTAAAATAGATCAGAACTCTAGTATCAATTTTTTATGGGGCTACAACGGTAACAAGACAGGTGTCAAACATCTTGCGCATTAGGGTTCGATTTTGTTAATTCCCTTTTAAACCAGGGCACAAGGTAGAGGCCCATGGTGGCAATGGGGATAACTCCTATAGACACCCCACCATCACTGTCTCATACGCATGTCCTCCCCATACACCCGACAGCCATAAATTGGAAGTCTTCTTGAGTAAGACAGTCTAGAGAGCAGTCACGTGAAAAATTCTATGGCTGTTTTTGTATAATATTCATTGACATCATTGATCTCTCCAAGTAAAAAGCAAACATACTATCATTTAATATCATATCATATAAAGCTGCACAGCCATGGGCAGAAGCAGCAATGTATTCACTTTTTGAATTCCTGTACCAGGACTACTACTCCTGGGAAAGGGACTCTAGACTTCAGAAATTTACATTATAAACTATTTCTACAAGCACAAAGTAAAGTAAACTTGTTCTTTAAGTGAAGGCTTTTGTACAGCTGATTTTGCAAGTATCTTCCATGTTTGGGTCGTGAGGTATCCTACTTCAATACTGATAGAAACCCATTTTATAAAAGCAAGAAGTAACAAATCAATAAATAAACTACCAAGCATAATTACGCCACAGGTCAATGTTTCTCCAACAACAGTAGCTGATGTACACTGAGTTACCACATACACTCATAAAAAGTAACAGATATAACCTGTTGGTGCAAAATTTTAAAAGCAAGTGCTGGCTTTGGAAGTTAGTATAAGTGCTGGTGAGCATATAACAGGTGATCGTAAAGGTACTTGAGCAGCTGAATACAAATAAGTCTGAAAATTTCACCCAGTGACAAGAGTCATACTGGGCTAAAATTCACTTAGTATTTCATAATTCAAACTATAACAACTTCTTATCACAAAGCTCCACACGTCTGCAAAGTAACCCTCCCTCTATCCCCATTTTCAGCTGTCTTTCAAATAGCTGAGCAGTTTATGACCCAGACATGGTAAGACCCTAAGTAACACTGGGTTCTAGTTTGGGACTTTTTGAACTGCAGTAGAAGTTTTCTGTTGAAAATTTGAAAAGCAAATTTGTTAGTCTGAAGCTTAACATGTTTTTTTAATAAAATTGACTGGTTTACATCTTGCAACATTCCAAAAAATTAAAAATAATAAACATCTCAGACTTGCTTCCTCTTTAGCTGGACAGGTTTCCCACAGCTGAATCCTTTGATGATACTCTTTGGACTTTCTATTTTAAGAAGCCATCCCTTTCTGCTTCTCTCTGGAGGCGAACTCTTTTGCTCTCCTGCCAATCTTCCTCTTGACCTTTCTGTCCTGTGTACTTGGCCCTTCCCTCTCTTTTCCAAAGTCCTCTCTCTCTCCTTCCACACCGCTAGACCCTCTTCATTTCCAGTGCCAATAATTCCTCCTCAGTTGCCAGCAGACCTCCTCTTCTGCCCTGGTTGCCAAACTATTTAATCTTCTAGCCCTTCTTCTTCACTTTTCCCAGAAGATTTCTCCAACTTCCAGAGGAAGCGTATTGCCAAGACCACCCCATGTTTTTGCACCAGTGTAACAGCCAGTATTGATACAACTGGATATATTAACTGCAGGAACCACATGTAGCAGTAAAAAACTGTTATTATGACATTGAAGTTATACATAAACATTGACCTTAATTGCACATCAAGAGGAAATTACTTTTCAAATGCTATAGGTAATAATTTTAACTCAATCTCTAATTTCCAAACCAAAATATTACATTAAAGAACACATAAAGGTATACCTTTTTTTGTGTGAAGGGAGACCTGCTTAGTAAACACCACTTTACAACGAGCACTGTGAAAACAGCAATAGGTCAGCTGCGTTGCATGAGTTTCACGTGAACCGCCTATTTTTTGTTGCAGTAGCTGCAAGACAGTATCCAACACCCTCTTCAGCAAACTCACTGACATGGTTCTTAACAAAAACTCTAACTCTCACTAAAGAGTATTTATCAGACTCCTCCACATTATGTGTCAAACCAAGAACTGTCCATGCCTAGGGACTAAGGGAGGATGTTCTTTTCGGCCTCGGACACAGATCTTATCTATCTATGCATATTATTCTCTCCCAGCTACAACAGTATATCTCTAGCCACTCCAGCCAGATTAATATTTAAACATGATGACATTGCCATTCAAAAGCTTCAGGCTTGATTACTATAGTTCTCATAGTAGGAAACCACTAACTTTAAAAGAATTAGAACTCTTTCAGAGTACAGCAGACCAGAAACAGAGGCGGCCTTCCAAGCCCATCATCCTTACACGTAGCCCTCCTCCCATTAAACATCAAGATAGATACTTCATTTCATTTTGATTTTCCAAAACCCTCCAAGGAACAGACCAGCTCTGTGGGCTCCATCACCCAGCATGAACACACTTGCACTTGAGAATTGCCTTCAAATAGGAACATAACCAAGAATCAAACTCATGGAGACAGATTAAGTGGTTCAGGCAACAAAGAGAGACTCGCTCCTAAAAATATAGCAATGATTAGAATACCAGCATTTCTAAAAGCCGCCAATAAATCTTGCTTTATTGACCTACAGCAGCCTCACAAAAATAACACCGTAAAATAGACAAGTCCACAACCCCCTCTTCATAGACTGGGGAAAAGAATAAATGCCTCCTTTGCAAAATCTTGAAGCCAAAGATGAATGTTGCATAAATACCTATACTCATACACAAGTAAGTAAATAAATAGAGTTGTGAAGTTAGCCAAAACATCTTAAAATACTTTGCTTGTCTGGTATAAACTCTCCTCAATATAAGGACAGCGTATGCACAGCTCAGAACATTTCAGCCTACAAGCCGTTCTCAACCTCAGACCTGTAAAGCCTTAAAGGCTCATTGTGATTTTGAGGGCCTTCAAGCTCTCCCCATGCCATTTTTTACCTGGCAAAGGTAGCCATCCTAGTGTTCATGTTCTACTTTACCGCATAAAATGTGAACAGCTTTCAATTTAGGGAACAAAACACCCTCCAGCTGAAGAAAATTCTCACATTACAGTATGTTAAGAGAAGAATCTACTTCAATTGTGGTCAGTTGTCATGGAGAAAGAAGAGGGGGGGAAGAAAAGTATATTCCTATGTGAAAACCTTTCTCATTCAAAAAAGAAAACGGGGGGGGGGAACCAAAGAAACAAAACCCCAACTCTCCTCCTTCCTGCACTTGGCATTTTATGCAAAGTAGGTGAATCTGGAATGAGAGATCATTTAAAAAATACTCATTATGCTATTTATGTACAGAAATGTGGTTGTGTAAAAGTATAACAGGAATGCATTCACAATTGGTTTAAGTAATTTTCTCTTGGCAAACCACCATAAAAAACAGGGGCGTCATGGCGCCACCAGAATCCTAAATTGTGGTGGAGAATCATCAGTACACATGGCATTAATCTCTGTCTCCTTGCAGGAGACACCCTTGCCTGGATTACTGGCCTGCCTCTTAAATCTAAGACATTGTAACTTGAGTTTAAAAAGACACCATAAATAAGATATACTCTCCTCTCCCCCCATCCCCAAGCAAAATGTTACCCACTTTATTAAAAAGACAAAATTTCAGACAGTTTACTCCCGTTAGTACTCGTCATTGTCAAAGCACACCGAAAGCGCAGTACTAATGGGTTAATAATAGATCATGTAATCTTCAGTATTCATATTGGACATGATTCAGACTACTGAAAGGCTTTTGAAATATATACATATAATTAGTTAACCCATTGGTATTACATTCTTGTTACTTTGGATTGATCACAAGACTGTAGGGATCTCATTATACCATACGAGTTTATTTTCCCTAGTGACTGAGAACGCTTAGCTGGCTTTTAATATCTTATTATTAATCGCTTACTAAGTTTTCAAATCTTCTTTTTCCTTCTTCCAAATTTAGGCAGAGTTTTGTTAATAGTTCAATTTAAAATATCACCATTCTCTTTGCAAATTTCTCTGTGACTTGTAAACATTTTTAAAATGTTCTACCAGATGAAATTCATGTCTTTTAAAGGAAACTGTGCCTCTGTTTTGGTGGAAAAAAAATAAAAGACTGATAGTTTGGGAACACCCACTCAAGATAAAATAAGGATCCTGGAAGATTTCCTGTGGGGGTTAATGGAGGCCAGGCCAATGGTAACTGACCTTGAAGTCCCCAGATGAAGCTTCGTGTTTGTCCGCAGATTATTTATGTAGGTTTTTTTTAAGGAATCTTCAGTATGCAAAGCTAAGTTTGTCAACCCTGATATGGTGAGGGTCCAAAAAATGTCACTGATAAGTGCCACCTTTATATGCACTTATAAAAAGGGAACTCAATATGGAAATATTTTTAGTTGATTTTCTTATATTCTACTTAGTGCAGCATTGCCAAAAACATGCTAACTTAATTCAGAGATAGTACAGCAGCAGAGCATTAACATATTAAATAATTAGCAGATATAGGTATTTTAAATGAAACTTACCCACAATGACACATGTTTAATTCAGACTGTGAGCCATGGTGTGCTTTCCCCAACAAGTTATATGACTGTAATACTGTCTTTAAAAGCTATTATTTTAGATACCTCGGAAAAAAGAGGGAAAAAAAAAAAGTGTTAAGGATCCATACGCAGAGTTTCTGCAAATGAATATGATGTATTCCAGAAACAACATGCATTCACACAGACACTCAATAAGAAAGGGACTGTTTACTCAGTTTATAGCTTGAAAACCACTAGGGACTGTGTTCCAGTATGGGAAATTTTAGTACAGTGCATTGTTAATACAAAATAAAAAGCAAGCCTGGGAAGTTAGGATTATATTTTTTTGAAAATGCTTGTTTGGACCATTAAAAAAAATACTGCCTTCTAATGTCAAAGTACGAACAAATACTTTTTCAGATGAATAAAATCTGTAATCAGTTAGATAAGAGCAATATGCCTTTTTTTGGCATTTAATCAAACAATGAAATCACATACACATTTCCTGACACAAAAGACAAATGATGTAATAATCTG
Organism: Phalacrocorax carbo; assembly: GCF_963921805.1. Taxonomy (NCBI): domain Eukaryota; kingdom Metazoa; phylum Chordata; class Aves; order Suliformes; family Phalacrocoracidae; genus Phalacrocorax; species Phalacrocorax carbo. The sequence continues at coordinate 4,464,448 of NC_087517.1, forward strand.
AAGGAGTTTCTCTATCTCCTTGGAACTTTGCATACTTGACTTGTTTTCCATATTTTGTGACTTTAAATGGTGGGAAAATTATATTAAAATGCTTGTAGCAGTTCCTCTAAACTAGCATCCTTTTTGTTTTATTGTATTTAATATAAAAGCAGCAATTATTTGATTTCAAAGTTATGAAAATATGTACCTTATGAGAAAACAAGCAATTTAAGCTTTAATTGGTGTCATTTTTCACAGAACTGGCAAGATTCTTGCATCCCTGGCATGTTGTTTTCTATAAAACTGCAGAGCTGCTTTCAATGAATGTTTTACGAATGTATAAGTTGTTACATGAAGGTATGTGAGTGGATGCCTGGAAATATAAGATTTCTGGGGGGATTTATCCACAAAAGATGCATTTCATTTCATAGTGTATATACTGTAATTTTTCCTTAATATTCCTAATGTGCTTTGCTTCCCATTAAGCATTTCTTCCATTCTTGTATGGGAAGAAAGGGGAGGTATGCAAGAGGGATATTTTGCACAGGAGAAATAGAAATAAAGATGGGGGAAACAATGGAAAAAACTGCTTTGAGAAAATTACTTCAAGTACCTTTTTTTTGTGTAAAATTAGACACCCACACCAGTTGGTTTTATCCCATTCCCCCCTCCCCTTAATTTTTCTTTAGTAAGTGAAAGGCTCAATCCCTAGTTTAACTTTCCTCCATGAAGTACAGAATACCCATGACCTTACCTACTGGGGGGATGATTTTCTTTTTTAATTTATTGAAAACGGTACCCACAAGATGTGAACTACAGGCCTCCAACACTGGTTCCTGTAAAGATATACAAGAGATAATCCCAGTTAAAAAGCCTGGTCGGTGTGTACAGCTATCCAGCCCTACACCAGTCATGGAAAGGGGTATATAACTGCAAATATCAAGATACCCAAAGCACTGAAACGGCCCAGCCACAAGAAGAAAACTTGTGTAAAATGAGAAATTACTGCAAACCTGAGACGTAGCCATAACTTTTGTGAGTGTCGGGGCCTTAGGAAGGAGTGGGAGCCTCGTGGATGCTGTGTCCTGCTGTGCGACTCATCTTCAATGCCCTCTCAGAGGCTTGGAGGATCAAGCCAGGAAGCGGCCTCGCTGGTCGGCAGGGTGGTAAGCATCTCCAGCAAGAGAGCATTTCACTGGAGGGTTCATCCAGGACACGAGACGTCCCAGAGTAAGAGAAGGAGTGATGCTGTATCAAGAAGGGCGTGGAGGAAGAACGTCGCTGTGGGTCCATCAGCCCCACAGCAACAGGGAGCAGCCCTACCTCTCTATGGGACCCTCTTTCCCTTAGCACAGAGGCAGCAGCCACCACTCAACGAACACATGTAACACAAGGACTTTGGTGCTTTGCTTTAGCCAGCAGATCCTTAGACATGACATCATCCAAAAGGATTTCAATGAGTAAACATTTCACCCTGCACATGGGCCAAACTGGTGAATTAATTCATTCATATACCCAGGAAATTATTTCTTCCAGCATAACTATGTTCCATTAAAAGCCCACCATTGCCACTGGATTTGGAGTCTGCCCTGTACTATCAGCCACGCGTGAGGTGGTCAGGGTCTCACAAGTGAGAACGCAGGAGACCAGAGAAAATTTTTTCCCCTCTTAAAAACCAGGAACACCGTGAGCTGAGGTGTCACAAGCTGCCACGTGGGGAGCATCAGCACACCTCAGACTCAACCAGGAGCCCGCACTGGTGCTGAGCACTTAATTAAGGGTTCACAGCCGTTTAGTCCGTAATTTCTCTGTTCTAGATTTTATGAGGCAGACACCAACCCCTTTGGCTCACAAATGTTTCTACCCAATCACGTGTTTACTGGAACCAGTAGTGGGTACCTGTGAAATACCCGAACGCAGTGACAGGCTCTGCAGCTTCTCCTTTCCCCATCTACCTTCTCATATATTCCCTTCTTACATCAAAACACCTAGTACTGTGACTTTCTATCTGCCTGTGACCATTTCTCCTTTACACTTCAACGTTTTAATTAAAAAGCAATAAAACACTTTAATTTGAGGTTTGTACATAAAAATACAAGTAAAAATGGCCTGAAGACTGGGCAAATACTATTGAAATCTGAGCTGAAAGGCAGTTAGAGTAACTTTAACCACCTGAGAAATGCAATAATCACCCTGAAATGCACAGCCTGGAGTGTTTTATTGCCATTATAAACTGCAATTTATACATTAAAATAAGGAAAACAGTCAGACCCATCCATTTATGAGCTATAATAAATATGGTCATGACATCACTGACAACCAGTCACAAACTTCCAAACACATCCAGAGCTCTAAAGCAATTTCACGATTACCTTTTAAATCTGTTTTCTATAAGCACATGTGTATTTCTTGGGTGTGCACACAGCCACAGGCCTGAATCAGCAGCAGCGTCTTCATGGGTGCGAAGGTCTCCTGCGCTCTGCAAGCTCGCGGCCTAGCTTTGTCTTTCATGTCTCCTGCGCCCGTCCAGCCCCTCACTACACTCACCATCCTCTACCTTCACCGTGACACCCGTGCAATAAAAACCAAAGCAAAATATCTGATTATCGTTAGAGAATAATTCTCTTTTTATTATTTTTTTCTGCAACTCATCACCTTAACATCACCAAAACATCACCTTAACAGAATCTGGGAGAAATGCTGCTTTGGGGAAACTTCTAAAACAGCCATTATGACTCTCAAAATCCTCCTGTTTGAGGAACAAGCATTCCTCAACTATTTATGCTGAGTGGTTGCACTCCAGGAGAGTTAGCCATTGCATGCAGCCTTGAATACAGCTGCTCAATCGCTTTTGCTAGATTCCTCCTTCAAACGCAGTCCCAACATTTGTTGTTTCCACTGTTGCAAGTTTCTTGGGGGAGGAGAGTTTCTAAAATGAATAAATCGTACCTCAGGGAACAGCTCTTCTCCAAGAACAAACTAACAGGATAAGCCTATAATAGAAATATAAATCAACCACAGATATATTTTTTTTTGAGACTGTTTTTCCTCTCAGAACTAGCCATGAAACAATTTCCTTCTCTACTGCTCAACCCTTTTCTGATGAAACCTGTCCTGGTCCCTCTGCCTCTCAGCTGCCAACACATTCGTCACATGCACTGTGGCTTCGTCAGGATCAAAGATCTTTGACTTCATCCTCAGACTCCGATAACCTGGAGCTAAGCTGGAGAAGACGAGCCGCAGTAGCAGTTGCATGGGCCTGATCCAGAAGTGGCTGCCAAACATGAGGGCCCCCTGCAAAGAGGACAACAGCTGAAGACGTTCAGATCAGAGGGAACTCACTGTGCTAAAGCCAAGAGGAGCTCGGAGTCTCAGGGCGAGGAGCAGCCATCAATTTGGTGTCCTGCTATGTGCAAGACAAGCTAGAGCAAAGCACTGCGGTGACCTGTCTGATTCACCATCGCAAGCAAAGGCTAAGTACCAAGTGAGGTAAGGAAGGAGCACATGTCGTTCTGGAGAAGACACAGCCTTTGATGTGCCTAGTTAAACACAAGGTCATGTGAGATTTAACAGTACTGACCCTGTTATTTTACATTTTATCCCTCCCACTCAATGCATCCTATTCCCCTTCTGTTCCTATTTCCGTAACGCAGTGGTGACTGCTTTTCATCTCCCCACATTTTCTCTTAAATCAGCCCAACTTCCCCGCAGAAGGTACTCCTGAATTTCATTCTGCTCAGAAGGACGTCATCTCACCAGGGACTGCTCTTTCAATCCTCCACCTTCCCTTGGCAGGCATCAATCTCAGCCCTTGGCGGAAACTTCTGGCACAAAAGCACCAGCAAACAGACACTGGTCAAGCAGACAAAGAGAGTTAATAAAACACTGCAAGTACCTTGTGGCCAGCAAGGTGGGGTAGCATGGGCAGTGCGATAGGAGAACCGCAGTCAGATAAGATAAAACCCTTTCACAGGCCTTTACAGAGATTTCCTCTGAAGACACACCATGGTTATTTGCACACAGAAGGATCTTAGCAGTTGCCAAGACTCAAGATATTTGTCTTTACAACGCTCCTCTGAAGTAGATGAAAAGAGTACTATTTTTACCACTTTGAGGAAGTAAAAACTGAAAAACAAGTACATTGTGTGGTTTTTTTCCATGGTTGTAGAAACCATGGAAAACAATGGCAACTATGGCAAACAATTTTCAGGTGACTTACTCTATTCTATACTGCCTATGTTTATACTTCAGAGCAGTCCATTAACAGCAAGGTATACTTTTGGTCTTCTTTCTCTCTTCCTCTTTCAAAGCAATACGGATGCATTTTTTTTGTTCTTGAGCACAGAATGCTTGTTAATACCTGAAATGCAAGAACCAAGACCTTCACCTTGGAGGCTCGAAAGAAAAAAAGCACAGAGGTCCTATAACGTGAGTCAGTATTTTAAAGTAAGCCAGTAGAAAGAATGCAGTCCAGATCTAACATGTTTCTAGCTTTCAATATATCACATTATTCTCATTGTAGAACTCGAAAGGAAATAAAAAGCTGTTATGCTTCATCCGTTACAATGAAGTCACACTTCAGACGAAGATGAAATCAACTACCTACATAAGAAGAAATCTCCTGGATCAACCAACAGGTAGTAGGAAAGGTTCTTTGTCTTCACTGCTGGAATATCACCTCTTCCGTTCAGCCAGGTTCACCCAAGTATCTGAGCCAAAGAATGGTATGACTTCTGCCATGACCTGCCCACCAGCACAGGACATGGGCTCTCTTGTTGACATTTGCAACTTTATATTACCTAGAGCATCGTTGGCAGATGTGCATTCCATTCCACTAACGTTTTGCTTTCAATCAAGGAAGTCACCAGCCAGTTCTTCTCCTGTGTTAGGAAGCTCCTGTTAGAAAAAAAAACCATGAGAGGAAGGGGATAAAATTGCTCCTTTTTTCAAAATGCAATTCTTGCTGCAGCACATACAGAGACACACATTTCTCCGGTACCATCCTACAGTGCATCAGGTCAGTAATATCCCACGAAAGCCCTCATAGTTTGACAGCAAGGATGGTGGCAGGCCTAAAGTTTTGTTAGAAAAATTATTTTCTTGAACACAGAGGAGGCCTGGGACAGGTCCATCGGGAGGGTCACGCAAAACAACGGTCAGCACAGGAAGATCGCTAGATGTTGACCTCTTCAAAACTCTTCATGGCACTGACTTCCACCAGTTGGGTAAAAGTAGGCCAGGCACTAAAGAAGCTTTTTCTTCCCTTTTGAGTGTATGCTAATGTTCAAAAAAGGGTTTGTTCCGAATAACTTCAGTGGATTTAAGTGACACGCTGCTGTTGGGGGAAAGGAGAGAGAAGCAAGTAGCTAAAAATAATCAACATTGGTGGTTAGTAAAATGCTACTGGGAAGACACTGAGAAGAAAGAAAGATGGACACTATTTCTCACTCAAGATAAATATCTCTCCAACCTTCATCATGCAACAAAGACAGGAATGAAATGCATTTTTTAAATGTAAGCAAGTTAATATATCTTCTTATGTTCATAACTAAGCAAAGACAGTTGGGAACCAGGCAGGGGAAGCGCTGCTCTTAATCTGGCATAACGCATGCATACATACAAACGGACACACACCTACACCCAAAGCTTCTCAACTTTGTGTTCGTGATCTCAGTGCTCAGAGTGAAAAAAAGTTACTTTGATAGTCTGAATTTTAAGAAAATTTGTAATCCAAATTCGGAATTTTGAGAGTGATTATAAGAATAGGTGTGTGCATGTGTCTGTCAAGTATATATGTCCTTCCAGGAAAATAAATCTTGTTTTATAAACTGGAAACTTAAATTTATGGGCTTCTAAGCATCAGCACATACATATTTTTCCACTGATACAGAACAGTTTTTCTCACTTGCATCAGAAAATCATTTCTACATTAAAAATAAACCGTCTTTAGTGCTCTTTGTTAGTATTTTTAATAATTTAAAATGTTTATCAGTTTCATGTATCCTAGGTATCTAATTATTTGCAGACTTTCACTTACACATTGCTAATGGGACAGACATCTTCTTGCCTCATTTGTTTTTATTTGGGAAAAGTATTAAGTTACAACAAATGCAGTGTGTGATCTAAAATTCAGAATATTTGACCATTTCATGATAGCCAACCGATAAACAGGTATTATTCTCTCTCAAAATATTGAGACACTGTTCCTCTCGATATTTGATATATATGTTATTTGCTATTTGAACCCAATGTTCCATCACTGTAGTGCTCTTGTTCTTTGATTAGATGGTCTAACCTATATAAGCAGGTGGCTAGTCTCATTAATTTGCTTTGGCTTTGCTTTTTTCTGAGGGATAGTGGAAATACTTTAGTTGGTGCAAATGATAGGCTATGAGAGGGTGGAAATCAGGCCAGCAGAATGATAAGGAATTTAAAGCTTTTCTTCTGCACAGGAGCAAACACTGTGTATGCCTTAATCTATGGAGCAACAGGTTAATATATCTAGCCTTTTTCTTAATAACCGGGGCAATAAAACAATGAAAGCAAAATGTGTTTTTAACTCTGAATTCACAATCCTCTTTCTGAGATCTTTAGTGAAAATGAATCTGTACAATTGTAAACCAAGCCCTAATCTTCCAAGGACATATTTATATGCTTAGCTGTACCCTAGCTGAGCAGCACCGTTTTCATCAATAGGATTCATCATGGGACTACTTAGAGACGTTAACACTAATTAAACACAAGCATAAAACTCTTTGCAGGATTGAGACCTAAACGACTTCAATTTCCACTAAAACTTATTTTCATTTCATAATTAAAGCAAATTTTTGCTACTGGCACGGTATCTGATCTCCACTTAAAGGTATGGAGATAAAACTCTGTTAGGGCAAGTACCTTTCAGAAAGCCAACGAGAACATTGAAAATATCTGCATTTGAATGTCTAGATAAGATTTGGTCTCTGAGTTGTTCTCATTTTTAATTCTTTGCCATACTTCATTATGACCATGACTCTACTACTAGCACTATACCTAGTCTGACTATCATTTGTATTGGTCTGCTAGCAACCTATTATATCCATTTCAGTGCTGTGAAGGTACCATTTGGACCTGCGTCCTTGCATAGCAATAGATTTTTTAGTGTACTGCATGTTTCCCCTATTCTTGTTTCCCCAGGACCCTGCCCAAAACATGATCTATCACTCCACACTAAACCCTGGTGGGTTTGGGACATTCTGTCGTGCTTCAGAGAGCCCAACTCATCCACCTGATCCCCACAGCCCCGTGGGCTCACTGCCACCTTTACAGCACCCAATAAAGACGCGTGCGTATTAAAGCCTACCAACCACCAAAAACCTGAACATTCCAGTCAATGTAAGTTCTCTTTTCCTAACCAAAAGTTACCTTGTGATACTGCAAGCTTCTAATAATTAACATCTCTACAAAAGCAGACAATATTATTATCTGTTGAAGCAAAGTTGGGATCTGCTGTCCACCACATACATTTGATCACAGCAGACCCAGAGCCTGTTCTGGAAGGTTACCAGGTTTAGGCCATCACCTGGAACTGCTGAAACGCCACCCCCACCCCCCAAAAAAAAAAAGATATAAAAGGAGTCAATATTAGAGGTACACCATGGAGCCTCCCTTAAAGAAAAAAATTCTATATGAGGATGTTAATGAGTCCAGGCATTGTGCCTTTTCTGAGGTCAAAATCATGTTCCTCCCAAGTTTGAAAAGTGAATATTGGACTCATGATCAGTCTTTTGTGGTTTAAAATCCAAGAATCACTTAGCCAGCTATTTCCCCAGCACTGTCAACCACAGCAGAGAAACACATCTTAAGACTGAGGCAATTATACTACTAACAACATTAATGTGGGTTTGGTTTAGGGTTGTTTTTCTTTTTTTGGGGGGGTGGGGGTAGGGGACAGGGAGAAATAATAATCCCCTTACTAAAAACATACTGCAGGGTTCAACAGCAAAAGCCCTTCTGAGATTATAACATCTTTCAGGCCATTAGTGTAAACAACTTTATTTTTAATATATCTTTTTTTTCCTCGGAATACATGCACTTTAAACTTCTTGTGGGCCTTTTCCAAGTACTTTTCTAAAATGACATCAGAAAGCCAAGGCCAAAAACTTAATACATCTGCTAGGACCCAACATAATCGTATCACTATTTATATTGACGGAACGGCTACATAGTCTAACCATAGCCATGGCTGCGGGTGCCGTGGTGAGCTTGTGATCTGGAGCGAGACTGGGGAGCCCAGAGGGGCAGCACAGCTCTAAGGGTGGCCAGCATGGGCTTGAACCTTGCTGCCATCACAGCCCCACCACCGCCGGGCTCGGCACGGGAACGGCGAGGAGCTGAGTGCAGGCTATTTCTGATTTGAATGCTATTTGTACTACTGGAGTCCTATTTTGAGTAGTTTGGAGTTCTATTTTGAGATTTTTGAATACTCTTTTGACTCTACTGTACATATAACCCAGGAATATCAGGAAATATAACATTAACCAAAATATCCCTTCAAAGAGGGGGGTTTTGGCCTCCTTTCTGAAGCTGGATTGAGACGATGGCAGGACTCCACCTGCCATACCCTTCCACAGCACACCCCGTTACCTCTGCAGCACTGCCAGCTTGGGGCTCTGAAGCCTTGAGGCAGCCCTCAAAAATATGAGATTTGCTCAAAAATATTTTTTTTTTAATCAAAAGTAATTGAGAGAGTGGGAATGTTTTGCTTGTTCTTCATTACAATTGTGCTTCATATATTTCTTTAAATCTCTCCACATGGGGAATCCATGAGGAGAAATAAATTTTTATATTTTAAAAATGAGGAGAGCTGAAAATATCATGCCGCTGAGGTTTGAAGGAAAAGAGGAGCATCTCTGTACTTACTGAAGTTGACAACTTCTTCTTCCTGGGAATGCCTGAAAAGAAGGGAAGTCCAGCAGGACCTTTCAACCTAGGTGCAGGAGAAGGGATGCAGACTGCCCATCGTGCCTGCATTTTAACTTTCCAAGGCATAATCACACATTAACTTTCTGCAGTAATAAAAGGTAGAGCACAGCACCCATTTCCTTTTCTTTGTGCTTAATATTTCCCTATCCTTGGAAGCCTACTCTGACTTCGCAGCCCTCCAATGGCAAACTATAGTGCCTGCTTTGTGTTTCCAAAAAGGAAATTGTTTTCCCGAAAAATGTAAGCTGCAAGCAAGAGGCTCCAAACAACATTCTTATAGTAACACACGCAGTAGCACATTTCAAGCCAACTAAACTTACTGAGCCCTCCTCTATGTTTACAGCATGCTTCAAATAGTTTTCTAAGAGCCCAGAAAGTAAGCAGCAAGTATGGTTGATTTATTGAATATTTACCCTTTGAAATTTTAGAGTTAATGGCTATATTTTATGTCATTGATAGACCATGTGTGATGCATCTATTAATAGATGAAATTACCAATATTAAGGCAAAAGGTGTGTAAAAATAAAATCTATTCACTGACAAAATAAAAGCAATTATGGAAGTCCTTCTGCTAATTCTAAGCTAATTCTTTTCTCTAAAAGATTAAAAAAAAAAAGTGTCCAAAACTTTCTTAAAGATGTCAATAGAGTAAGTCAAAACTCCTTGTTCTGCTCCTGGCCAGCACAGGATGTCTTTGAGTTGGTACCTCATAACACCTTGCTCTTGTTCTCCCTCTTGAGCTATCAGAAGGCCAGCAAACAGGAACGCCAACCTGCACATCCCTGCGGGTGCCTACCTTGGGCTGAACGCCTCGGAGACCAGCACTGTCATGCACAGCTCGCTCCTGCGTCCCCAGCTGCTCACGTATCACAGTACATGTGCTCCGGGGGCAGCACATTTGGTGGCAACGTACGACACCATAACGTGGAACCTTCAGCCTTTGGTTTTGCTGGTGTCCAGGAGCCCTGCTCTCGGCCTGAACCTGGCAACCTAGATGCCTTCATGAAATGAAGGGAAGCTATTATAAAATCTATTTGTATACTTATAAAATAAACATAAAAAGATGACAGAACTGAGGAATAACATGCTTTACCACATCAAGCTTCCAAGTAATGGCCATGTTTTCACCAAGCACCCACATATTGGCCGTAGCCTGGGCAGCAAGGTAGCACCTTAAGGAAGCTGTGCCTTGTCAATCGTGTAAGAGTTGGTCAAGTTTGATTGCTCAGGGTTGTTTTGGCAAGCCAAGATAAAGCAAGAAACAGAAGATATGTGCGTACCGCATGCTGCTAAAGTTTTCTAAAGTCTTAGGGGAGTCTTCCCACCTATGAGTCTCCACATTTTTTCAGCGCATTTTCGGTCCATCCAGAGTTAGATAAAATACTATATATAGCTACTCTAATTAGTGGACGTACAAAACTATCATGAAATAGCTTCAAAATAAAATATACTTTTAAAATTAAACAATCATATTTTCCATTTTTTATATCAAAATAACCATTCCATTTCCATGATGACTGTCAAACAGAAAGATGAGGAGAGCAACAATAATACATTTGGAAAGGAAGTTATTTTTGGAAGATAATTTTTACTTAGGGAAGGAGAAAAAAGTCCAACCGAAGTAAACAATTTAGTTCATAATCATCAACACAGGGACACTTTGCATAGACATTTCCTTTCACAGGTCACTACATTCACTGGATTAGAATTGGTTAGAAGGCTTTGGACTGAAAACAGTAAATGACGAAAAACTACTGGGAAAAGTAGCCCGTGAAGAAAAATACAGCCAGCTGAGACAAAAATTAGATTGCATTATGCTGAACCCACTCCTACCTGTCCCATAATTCAAGGCCCAGTTTGCATACGCACAGCTAGCTCTGATAAAGCATAAGGTTTATTAAAGATTTCAGCTGCTGGGAAATGATTTCGCTTGTGGAATTTATACGGGGGGGGGGGGGGAAGCCTAGACAGTGTTTGTTAGGTCAAAGTTTTTTTGTTTTCTGGGGTTTTTTTTAATCATCCTCTGCATAGCTTTGACACTAGATAATACAGTGTAATGCATCAATACACTATAGCAAATGTTCTCTGCTTTAAATATCACTCTCATTCATACTGTGATTCAATTTAAAGAATCATTCAAAGATAAATCTAAATAAATAACAAGCTAGCTTTCAGGCAAACAAATGAATTTGCATTGTTTTATATTCATCATAAATATTTCACTTAATTACTGAGGTACTATGTTCAGAAATACAAAACAACATTATAAATTTATTAGCACTGTCCCTGCTGATTTTACAGAAGTTCTGTGGAATGTAAAAGCCAAAAGTAGAAACAGGCTCAAGAGCATAACCAAAAAAGCAGAGGCTGCATTCAACTGCTAAACTGGATTGACACTTTCTGGTTTGCTCTGTATATTTACCCCAACTAAAGCTTCCTGTCTTGAATCAGGTGTTATCCTATTTATTCTCAAAACCCAAGGTCAACTAAACCCTTTTCCTTCTGTTGACTTTCAAAACCTAAACATCTGAATCAGGCTAGTTCAAGTATTATCTTGAAAACTATCACAGGAGTTATTTTTCCCCTCATTGTAAAATTGTGAAAACGTAAAAGGATGTAACAGCATTTTTCAAAGGTTTAGCGAGGTCAGCTATGTGAAGAAAAAATAAAAAGTGCTACCAAAACATGAAAGCTACAGTACATAGCATTTATCATCAAAATTATTTAAGTTCTTTTAATGGCTCTAAAGGCTATGAAAAATATTTTTAAAATGTAAATAAGTGGGTCTTTTACAAGAAGCTATCCTTCTTTGTAAACCACAGTATCACTGGTGATTTATAATTTTCAGAAAATCTTAATCCCACAGGAAACATATAAGAGTTCCTCTTTATTTTTAACCTAATGCTGGATCTAACATGGAATGCAGTTTTTATTATTAGCGAAAACGCTATTATTTTTATTTGCTTATAATAAATTTAGATAAAATCTGAAACAGTGCGAGTATGAAACCATTTTAAAAACAGATTATTTTTTTTCCTTTACATTTGAAACAACTTCAGATGTAAATAAAATTGTGGATATCACATTTCCCTAGGGATTAAGTACTCTTACTGTTCAAATGTCATTAATTACCCTTAATGCTGTTATGAACTATTTGGAGATTATCATTATTAAACTGTTAGAGTATTTCTTAATTCCTCACCAGAAAGCCACAGAGTAACTAGCTGAGCCTGTCCTCCCCCTCTTTTGTTGAAATAACAATAGCCTAGAGGAATTGTGTCTGAAAGAAAAAGTCAAGAAACAACAATAAAAAAATATTTGGTTTGACTAAATGAGCAGTAGAGAGAAGAGTTTGGGTTTTAAACCATATGCTGTTTCATAAGCAGAATATCTGGGTCTGACGCAGCCTGATTCAAAAGGCTGGGATTCTCCGAGTAACTGGGGAAGCAGCATAAATCCCTCTAACGCAAGTATCTTATCTGCAGCACGCCTGTTGTGGCAATACTGGAAAATGTCTAATAAACCCCTCTCCCAAACGAGAGCATCCCCTGATCATGGCGACAAAGGACAAGAAGGCAGAGACACCCTGTTAGTGGCTGAATTTTAAAGCAGCTAATATAGACTCAAAAGAAAAAAAAGAAACAACACACACCAAACCCAAAACATAACTCCTCCCCTAAAACAAACAAACCAACCAACCAACCTTAAAAAAAAAAAAAGCTCTGTGGTCCAAGCCTGCAGCATGAGTGACTGGTAAGGTCCTCACCGACACCTGAAAAGTTTAATTTTGGGGTCCTAAGGATGTTTCACTGCTGTAAAAAATATTCCCTAAAACAGAGCACGGATACTGTATATACTGGCCTTGGTATCAATATATTTCATCCTCCTTTTGCAAAATGTTAAACCAATGAGGATTTTAGCATGGTTGTTATTTAAATTGTGACACTTGGCCCTTTGAATCACCGTCAGGCTGGGAGGATGAGTTCGCTCCACCGCAGGGGCCACGTGCTCCTACTACAATTCAGATACTCATCTCCTCTTCCAAGATAAACCACAGTGCTTGGATTCGTATTTTGAATCTGTATTTTACCTTGTTACCATTATTCAACTTGTTTTTTTCATTCAAACGCATGCCGACACTTTTACACATGTATGTTGAAGAACTAAGGTGTTAAATTTGGCTACAGTTAAATTTGATGACTGTTCTCAAGCAGAAAAAAAAGGCTGAACTGAAACTTTTTAATGACTACCTGGAAAGATGAGAGCAGATAAATTTTCAGCATTTACTCACTTCTGGTACTGAAAAACAAGCTACTTGTCAGCTTGAAGGCACATATTAAAACACACGCTCCCTTACCTTGTGCTTACACGTTAGATTAGCTGCTCTGGGGTTTCCTGAGTGTTATTTTTTTAAGCAAAAGAATAAGGGGCTTCTCCAAAGGGACAAGGGGAGGACCTCAGGTGGTCCTGCTTTCTTGGTTTGCATTTCTAGCTCCCCTTTACCTCTGCTCTGGAGGAGTTCCCAACCTATGCCTGGAGCACAGCAGGGTAAATTTAGTATTTTAATAAGACAGGAGAGTTGCAAGGTGAAGCTGCCAGCCACCAGCTTCATGACTTACCCCCAAATCAGCCAGAAGGCTTATACTCTGGGAGCATCTTTGCTAATGGAGAGGGAGGGGGGCACCAGAAAAGGGATCGCTGAAAAGCTGTGCAGGGTTTAGAGGTGGAGAAAGAGCCTCAGAAGGGCCATTGCAAGGAGTAACAGTAACGAGATGGTGTGGTCTGGGAAGGGAGAGGGGAACCAGCTTTTTTCTGTCCCTTTTCCAGATCAGATCTACACGTTGCAGAGGCCACGGCTCCCTCGCAGAGCTCTGCTGAAAGGTAAAACAGCGCTCGGGATCTGTTATGAGTTATTTCAGCGAGGAATGTCTGGGTTTTTTATGGTTATTTTAATTGGTGACAGTACTCACTGCTTAACATACTCAATCTGGCACCGATGTTCTCCCATGTCCTGCTCCATCCCGAACGCTCATCCTGTCTCACGGCTGCTTTCTCGCCCTCGTCAGAAGCTGCTGCCCCGTTGCTGTCCTTGCTCCGGCATTATCTGGTCTGGTCTGCGTAACGCCAACCCGGGGCGAGCGCTGGCATACTTCACCAGAGATTAATACTTATGCTGCCTGTCCAGAGAGCATGGAAAGTTGATAAGTGCAACAAGCTTTAAAGCAAAACTGAATTCAAACCCCTTTTTATTATTTCGTTCAGACCAGTAGCTAACAGTTCAGCCTGTTCTTTCGTGCATAACATAGATTTTGTATCAGTGAAAAAGCATAGCTGCCAGGCACCTACGTCTGACAAGGGAGACTAAGCTATACACCTTGGCTCAGTATTTCTTCTAAGCATCTCCGAGAATTTTATTACCAATAGCGATCTTTAATTTGCAGTACTTCTAGGAGAAGGTAATTATCGTTATGCTTTTACAAGTGAGGCAAGGTGACTTAAGCGTCTTGCCAAAGGACAAACAGAATAAGGGCAGTAATAAAGTCAACGTTTCTTGCCCACTGACTTAAACACAACTCTTCCAGTCTGCTGGGCAGCGAAAGTCTCGGTGAGCTTCAGATCCAGGGCTGGCTCTCTTCACTGTGCGTTGGACGTGTAAAACAGCCTACATGATTCACCTTCTTCCTCTCCCACTTTGCTAGTCAGGAGCTAAGATCACTGGTGCTCACCAGAGGACTTATCTTGCCCCTCTCCATACTGTGGGTAGAAGCTAGTTAAGATAGCTTTTTAATTTAAACTTAGAGAAGAGGAAGGTCAGCCCAGCAGCTACCTCTTTCCAGCCTCCTTTATCACCCGCCCCTCACAGTAACCTCCTCCTCCTTACGTTGCTCCCACATTGGACCACCTCCTTGGCCCAGTCCCCATCCCTTTCCCACAAGCAGCACAGTTATTCAGCCATCCTAGCACACTGCATGGAAAAACCCTTATTTTTTTCTTTCCCAGATTAAACACACCAAAAGACAGGACCAGCCAAGAGACACTACCTGGGGGAGGCGATAACATGCTGCCAATCATCCGACCAGCGGTATCGTGGGGCAGCTGTTGCTGGAAAAACAGTGGGAGGCTGAAGCTGGGAGTCACCATCTCTCCCAGCTTGTGTCCTTCAAGATACCATGGCTCACAGCCCTCGTTCTCTGCTTTACACTGCTCAAAATCAGCCCACGTGTTATGTTTTGCTGGAGCTTGGTAGGCTGCTAACCCCCAGCGTAGGTCATGGAGAAAGGACTTTCCTTTCATCCCTGCAGGCAGCCTTTTGCTAAAAGGCCAGGGAACAATCACAGGACAGTAGTGACTCACTGTTTCTGTCAGTGGAAAGAATCTCTGCTGCCCAGTGCTCCCCTTCTCCCACCTGGCATCGCCACCAAAACCACCACACCGATGAACAAGGAGGTTAGGCAAGGCTGCGAGGCTGGAATATTAACTTACAAAAGTTAGGAACAGTGGGAAAGGGCTGCCAGCTAGACTGCATCAGCTTCCCTGGCCTGCTAGGAAAAATAGGTCAAGGTTTTCCAAGGTGACTGTCAATTTTGGATGTCCAGCTTCATGCGTGTTTTAAAAAAAAAAAAAAAGGAAAAAAATTCTTTTGGAAAACCACTAAATATCTATCATTGGGGGAAAAAAGCAAAAGGCAGCCAGACAGCTGTATCTTTCAAGGTCCTTTCAGTTGAGAACCCCTGAAAAAACAAATTACCTTGAGCCATAAGCCCCTGAAAAAAAAAAAAAAACAAAACCAAAAAACACAAAACTAAACCACTCTGCAAAAAACAACGGAGGAAACCCCGTGGGTAAATAACTAGTGGGAGCTCACAAGAGTACGGCTCTCAGGATACATGTGTGTTTCTACTGCGGGAGAGAGAACAATTGAATTACGAGGAGCTCTTAAGCAAGTAAAGTAAACATCTTTTGGCAATTTAGTGCTGCACTTTGAAGCCTGGCTATGTCATACAAATGGTGAAATAGCACGGACACCCTTCTGCTAGCTAGTTTGTTTAATATGGTGAGTCGGGAGCTTTCGGAGCGCAGCACTCTTTTATGAGCTCACAAGCTGGAGGAGGGAAAGTGCGGAAGGAGCAGGAGAGGGATGTTTAAGCAAAGCTATAGCTGCCCGGAGCCTATGGGAAACGGCGCGAGCAGGAAGGGTCTGCGGCGGGAACCGTGCAGCAGCCGCAGGGCTGCCACCGCGGGAACCAGCCCCGAGCAGCCCCCGCCACGGGGAAAGAGGGGGGGAGACAGAGAGAGAGAGGTATGGGACGAGGGGATGAGGATAATCACACGAGCGAGGTTAATTGCTATAAATATCAAGAATCAAATCAATATGTCAAGATGTGTGTTCCACTTTTCACATATATGCGGCGCGTAAATGAGAAACGGAGAGAGAGGGAGGAAGAGCTAGAAAGAAAAAGGAGAGACTACTAAAGAAATAAGCCCCCCTGTACAGACAGCCTGACGCCAGATGGCTTCTTCTAATAAATATTCAACCTTAACTCAGTTCCCATGTAACTTTGTTGTAAAGCTGCCAGCACACCCACACAGATCTGGGCCAGCAAAATGATTACAGTAGTACAAACAAAATAGTGCAATAGAGGAAACAGGCAGACAGGGTCCTGTATACAGAAAGACAGAGCTGTAAAGATGTGAGTTGATGAACCTTTAGATTTAATACAGGGAACCTTGAAATAGTGGCTTGGGCAGAGGGTAGAAAAACCTGATGGGTGAGGGGGGAGAAAAAGAAAAAAAAAAAAAAAAAAAAAAAGGAGTTATTGAGTTATTTTTTCCTTACTGTTGCTTTTATTGTCGGGAATACAGAGAACATCATTCTATTAAGACAGCAAATGAGGCACTATAAATCAGTTTCTATTCTGCATATTTTCTGTATTCAGCTGGAATTCAGATACCGTGCCTGAAATCATAGTCTAGCTTAAATTTCTGCCGTCTGTTGCCCTCATATGGGGCACAAGTTAAAAAGGAAGATTTTGTGCATGACATTTGTTATATTAATTGGGAAGAGAAAGAGGAGATTTGGTATATTTTTCTTAAGAAAACACTGGCTCGGTGCTCAAAAACATGCATTTCAGTTGTGCGAGTGTTTTTGCCCCAAGCTCTTTAATTTCAAAATTGGATTATGAGATCTGAATATCAGAACACACCATGTTGGCAACCCCAAAACTATTTAAATAGGACCCTGACCAAATCGTGATCTAGTGCTAAGATTAGGGGTGGGGGGCGGAAAAAAGGCAATGAAAAAGGACATGCTTTGCAGGCAGGCATCTATTGATAATGTGAAGTAAGAAAAAAGATCTAGAGCAGGAATTACATCTTTAAAATATTAAGGATTCATACTACTGATTTCTTGGATCTGTTTCATACAGAATATCTCAGTTTTAGAGGCAGGGAAAACACAGGCAGCCAACCCAAAACTTCTGCCTGCAGTTAAGGTGCAGGTAACAACCACCCATGGGCCAGCAGTGGGTCAGGCAGTTAAAATACACATTTACTTTGGTTGAGAGAATATCAACATGAGGCAAAGCTCTTCTTTCTCAAGAAGGCAGCCTTTTGATGTTATAAGATAAGTCGTGGTATGCTCCTGGAAGGACATGATTTTGGATGATACAGAAGAGTATAAATAGAATTAATAAGACAGAATTAAAAAAAAAAAAATAAAAAGGAAAAGGGGGGGAGGGGGGGATGCTGAACGTCAGAAAATATTTCCTGGTTGTGAGAGTTTCCCTCTGCAAAGCAGAGCGACAAGGAGATGCAGTAGGCTGTAGAGTCAGGCTTTCACCACTTCCCCTGGGAGATTGTCACTGTGGAGGTTTTAAAAACAAAGCTGAACTCAGCACTAGTAAATATGCTGCAGGGAATAACCTTGTGTTGGGCAAGAAATGGACAAAATCAATTAACAGATCTCTTCTATGCCTACTTTCTATTATTTTTGACTGTTGGGAAGAAAACTTTGCTAGAGAAAAGCCTAAACCTCCCTCCACCCCCCTTCCTTTTCTTTTAAAAAGAGAACAGACTATATCACATTGCAAGCTCCTGTCTGAAGCTCCGTTCATTACAACCGCTAAGTCTCTCCCACCAGTTTTGCTCTGCTCACCCCCTGTCTCCAATATTATTGAGAAGCATTGGAAAGAACTTCCTGGAGAGGAAAAAAAAAATAAAAAAGAAGAAAGAGCTGAATCTCTCTTATTTCTGATCTTTCCAGGCCTCTTTATAATATTCAGCTATTCTGAGCAGTGTTTGACACTTCCTTCCCACCCACCCCCATTAGAAATCAGCTGTGGATCGCCTCCTTGTGCTCCTTCTCCAGCCTTAAGGTACACATTATGATTTTGTTCTTATCCAGAGCACGATAGCATCAAACGAGGGAAGCAGTCGGACGGCGGCAGGCAGGCATCTTGGTAAGCCCCACGCCTGAAGAAATGCCCACCTTTTGTTTATGGCTAGCAGGATGAAAGCCATGTGATGGAGCCGGACATAAATCTGTCATCTCTTGGGAAAACACCACTGCTGAAGCCGCTAACGACGCACCTCCTCGGTGCTGTGTACCGCAAGCACATCAAACGAGTCCTTCATTGACTATGCTGGCTTGAAGTTCAAGATATCTAATCTTACCTTAATAAACCAGACCTACGATGCTGAAAAATCACCGTATAAAGGCTTAGAGGTTCAGGGTCACCACTTAAACTCCTCCGGCACTAGGCTTCATTCTGCAGACAAAATTGGATCAAAATTAGGGCTAACTTCAGAATCAATTTAAATCTTCCCCACACTCTTTTTGTTGAAATATATGCCATATATTTAAGGGATTAAAACCAAAATACATAAATTTCCTCCTTGTGGAGAGGCAGAGAGATAAGCCCATGGCTAAGAAGAACATTTCCCGGCGGGCTTGGGTGCCACAGGGTGACCATACAGCACAGACCCATCAGGTCAACACACAGACTTTGATTTTTATTGCTGCTTGATTTAATCCAGTGCCAAGTTTCTATTAGTATTCTTCAGTTCAGGGAAGGAAAGAGGCAATGGGAAACCAGGAGAGAAAGAGCACGGGGAAAATTAAATAGCAAAGAGACATTGGCAGAAAGAATAGGGTGGAGACAGTAGGCTCTACCCATCTTCTCCATGTCCTCTCCCCCTCTCTCTCCTGAAGGAACATGGTAGAGATGCCTGGCCTCACTGGCAGGCAAGACTGAAAGCAAGACTCAGCACTCCCTGGCTTCTTGGCTAAGCACCAGAATAAATCAAAGCAAGGAAAGAGTGAGGAAGGAGGTGAACTGTGGGCTCAAGGAGCAAAACGGAATTAGAAGGGAGGTCTGCAATGCCTGAAGGCACCCAAGATGTAAATAGGAGTAAGAGGAGGTTCCAGTGAACCACTTTTCATTGCACATTCGTTGGGAGCGAATCACCCCCATGAAGACCTGCCCACGTCCCTTCTCCTCCTGCCATGGAGCAGGGAGGCCAGTTTTGCTCCCACTGAAGCCACAATGGCTGGGCAAGTAGGCAGACGCTGGTGGGACCAAAGTCCTCCAAGAGATCTAGTTGGAAGGAAAAGTGGCAGCATCACCATCCCAGCAAGGTACTGGCTAGGGTCAACTTCTCAGGTCTTTTAAACAACCTGGATGAACACTTATCTCTCACAGCAGCCTCAGTCCTACAGCTTCTGAGGGCATCCACCTGAGCAATCACCAAGTTGGCATGCTCAGCACCTTGCTGGAAGCCAACAGGATTCGTTAGGAGGACATGAGGTTCGGTGCAAGGCCCATCATATTGGATTTCTTCAGAGCAGGGTTTTCTTTCATCTAGCTAGAAAAGAAGTGAATCTTACTGTTACAACTAAAGAAGAAGAAAAAAAAAAAGAGTCAAGGGCAACAAATTGGTGTGATTTAACACATTTTCGTTATAAAATTCTATGTTGTCTTAGAAATGCAAGCAGTGGTTTTGGACATGAGACCGAGCAGAACGCAGTGTTGATGCTCTCAGCCATTAGTTTATAAATTGAATAAGATAGATGTGTTCATTCATATGAACTAATGTAGTTTTTCTTATGAAGGTTTCATATTATACAAATCCATTAGCATATTTACAAATTAATCTTCCCTTAGGAAAAAAAAAAAAAGATCAAAGATTTACAGAAGGAAGTGCTTTATTACTTTTAAACTGCCTTTTTTTTTTTAAGAAAGAGAAAAAGAAATGAAGGGAAATTATGCTGAACCATAAATGTTTCTTTATGACTACTGTACAGCAGCTTTGTGGGAGATTTAAATTTACTAAAGGGCAAGGGGGACTTTAAGCCATCTATATGAGTTCAGTATTAAAAATATATATACATGACAGGTGCCCATATAAGTTCATGCAGTACAAAATATTCCATAAATGAGCTCATTTATCTGAGTAATTTAAAAAGAGCTTCTGCACAAGGGGAGATATTTAGTATGAATTATAGTCCGTTTACCTTTCATGAGTTTTTTCATCACTTCCCATACCTCCTTTGGTGCTACTGAAAATATCTGTAGTTATCAAGCGTTATATTCAACCTTGCTATTCCCTATTCCCAGGAAAGCCCTATTGGTGAAGTGACTCCATATCCTCTTCCAGATACACAGCTTGTAAAGCCCTGCATACACAGTTATTCCTTCTTCATAGATGCCAGATAAAACAAGATCAGGCTAGGAAATCTTTTATCTAAGCAAATAGCTTGAATAATAAAGAGTATTACAGGTAAAGAAAAAATCTGTAGGTTTGCCCTCATCATGTAGATTTGACTCCATTGTAAAAAATTCCTCTTTATATTTTCAGAATGACTTTGTACTATGGTTGAAAATAGAGTAGTAGAGCAGCAAGGAAATGAAATGAGATGCAAGCCTTTAATGATTTATTAATAACCACTTCCTGAGACATTTCTAACTACCAAAGAGAAATCAGAACACTAAATACATTAAGATCTTCAGAAGAGGGGGGAAAAAAAAAGAAAAAAATGAACTATTAGAAAGTTATAACAGAAATTTTGGAGGGAAAAAAACCACCTGACAACCAAAGTGTATTTTAGGTAGAGCTGCTCCTGCCCTGGGACAGGAGTTGGAACTACGTGACCTCTGAAACCCCTCCCAGACCTAAGTTTTGTAATTCTATGTTGAAATATTTGAAGATCTTTTGCAACATGTACCCTTTTTTAGTATTTTAGGATATATTCCAAAGGAAAACTTCAAGGATATTACAAGGACTGAGGTTGAATCACCATTCAAGATGAGACTAATTCTCATTTTCTCATGACCATTGCATTCGCTGAAGTATAACTTGGTCCACTTCTTGGAGCTTCCTGAAAAATCAATGTTACATTGAAAAGGACCAGTACCTGAATAACATCCACCTCCCCTCCTCTTCACTACACACCTGACAATGAATAAAGCCTTTTCACAGCAGGACAGCTGTGGTTTTACTGTACTGGAGTCACAGACACAAAGAAAGCCATATACAGGGAGGTCACTGCCAGGCGGTAAGTGGTTTCACAGGAACTCATATCAGGTGAGAAAGAGAACCTCAGCAAACACACTACTAAGACAGCAGAGGTTTTAATGCTCTTCAAAAAGCTCTACATTCACTCTTCACAGCTTTCATCAGCTGTGCCCAGCCTGAAGCCTACATGGGGAACCAAACTGGACCTGTTCTCCTCCCTAGCCCTCCTCTTCTGAAATCCTTTTTCCCCTCCATCTACGCTCCACTTATCTCCATGAAGGTCACACACCTTGAGCAATAAAAAGATATTCTTCCCCTACTCTGGAGTTGAGTCTAATTGTAAAACACCTCCGCCTTCTCCTGTTTTCATTCAGGCGTGCTCTCCTTGAATAACCAGGCAACTTCATCTCTCTCTGTGCTCTTTCCCTCTGCTTTCCCAAAAACGTCAGAGGGAAACTCTCCAGACGGTTTCTCTGTAATAATTACAGGGGAAATTCAGTGTCAATTTTTGTTTTCCTGCAGACGTTGCGTTTGGGTATCAGAGTGTTCACAGTTAGCAATCCATAACCCTTCAATGTCTCAGTTTCCCCATTTGGGAAATCAGTGAAAGATAAGACTACCCAAGCTTCAGGGCTATGAGGTTGTTAAATGTTTCTAAAGTGCATGAAAACCTGGAAAGATAAAAGTTTTTATAATGGCCTTAATGATTTGCACTTCTACATAATATTTTATTCCTAATTCTTAAGCTATTACAAACAGCAAATCCTAACTGTGACACTCCTATGAGATATTTGTAAATAAGCAATTACATTCAGGTAATGCTTTGTCCATCATAACTTTGTCCATCAAAATACTGATGTCAGGCTGTAATTTGTCATTCATATGATCTGCTAGTCCCGCTGAAGTCTATGAAATCTTTCTGCTGAAAAATATTATTGGCAAACCTATTCAGTAGATTAACGCTAATTAGCTTAGGGTGAGAGAGTTAAGTATTACTTGAAATTTGGCTCACAAAAGGACAATGACAGAGCAAAGAGGCATGTTCTAGAGCCAACAGGAGAGAAGCCAATGACTGAGGTTCAACTACCAAAAAAAAAAAACCCAAACATATCAACAAAAACCCCCTTGGGCTGATATTCTCCTCTCAAACCAAGATGCATTTAAGGTTAGCACCTTACACTTTCCAGGCACTCAGCACTTCATCCATCACCACCCTGTTAAGGACACTGACTACCTCAGAGATGTGAGAGGAAGTTTTGCACCACAAGTTTTTTGGGTGAAAAAGTATGTCATCAATGAGGAAGAATTACAAGTCATTGAAGTGGAGTGCATGCTGTGCATGCCTCTTCAATTCAATATAGGGAATTAAGAAGTCAAATGCCTGTGGCATTAAACATGAATGATGAATGTGAGAAATAAAATAAGTAGAAGAGAAATCTATGTGTTTCATTACATGAGGTAGCTGTGCCACTGGCACCTTTCGCTTTTGTATGAAAAAAAATGGTCTAAGATTAGAAAGCAATGAAAACTCAGCTTATTTTTGAGGAAATTCATAGCAAACCTTGGTGAGATTAAGAAATAAAGTATTTTCCAATTTAGATTCCATTCTGATATTCTAAAAACCTAACAGTGTATGGTACCTTATGAACCAGGAATCGAGAGGAATAGCACACGTCTGTCTTCATAGCGGGCTTCTAAAAGAACAGCCAGTATTTAAAAGAAAGAACACAAACTATAGAAAAAGAGAAATGTCAGAAGTGACACATTATCTCATTTTAAGGCATGTGTCTGACTCCTTACAATATGAAGGATAAACAACATGAGCCACAAAGGCTTCTGCGTGTATCATAAAGCACACAGCATGGGAAACCACTTCTCTAGCTCTCTGAAGGAAATGGTTTCTTTCATCTCTGATCAAGTTTCAGAGGTATTATTATTTATTTATTTACACATGAAGGGCTGTGAACCAAATTCACCTCGTTTCGTACAATAGATTGAAGGTTACATCTACTCAGCAGCCTCACTAAGACATCTAACTTTTAGAGTTATGTCCCCCAGATAGTTAGATACTGTCTGCTTCTGGGACATCTCTCTAATGGGCATCTAATGTCAAGAAAAAGTCTATTAATTCTCTGAATGTGATAGAGCACGCAAATGTGCCTTAGAAAAATGAGAATTGAGAACAGCCAGGTAGCTTCTACAGGCACTGAGAGGGACAACAAAACAGGGGGTTGGATTTTTTTTTTCAAGGTACTGAAGACGGTGGGAGAAGAAAATCTATGAACCGATCACCAATCTCACCAGAGAGATTGAGGTAAAAAGCAAAGGAGTGCCAGGGGTTATTGGGAAGAGAAGAAAATATTAGTGAGAGGGGAAAATGCGTTTTCTTGCCTATTTGAAGATTATAGGTTCCGAGGCAATGTGGTACCCAGACAGCTGAATATCAATAAATTCTGATCCATATTATATTACTTATGAATATTTTTGGACACATAATGAAAACAGCAACTGTCTGAAGACCTGCAAAAGCGTCTGTTCCAGCTGAGACAATTTTGAAACTCGTACAGAAGCATAACTTCTTGTTGCTGATAAAACGAAATTTTGTTGATTTTTAAGGATAAAAGCATGAATTATACATATGTGTACACACACAAGCTCACACATAAATAGCCTGTATGGTGTATTTTAGCACCCAGTATGATTTCTGTCCCACACACTCTCCTCTAGATTTTTCTTAACTTATTTTCAGGCACAAAACATAAGATATTTACATCACGTGATTTCTTTTCCACTGCATTGTTATGTGATAGAACACAATGTGGATGGCATGGATCACATCCCAATTAGCAGAACTGCTACGGAGGTGGAAGCAACAATTTAAAAAAAGATACTCACCAGTTATAGAGCATCCAACAATGCACGTAAATGATATGGAGGCTCCTTTAAATCAATTGATAGGGTCTGGCTTTCTACAGGCACCTAGAAAGGGTAGAGTATTACAATTAATCCCCAGTCCTCGGGCATTGCACCTCTATAGGGGCACTGTGTCCTTTTATGAATTCAGCGTGGTTTTTGACATTTTGCATGTGGTTTGTTACGGGGACTAGGTCACTGGAAGTTTTCACAGGCTTCTTTCGCAAAACAGCCATTGTGGGAAAATCACAACTGTCAATCAGCACTGTCCACCCCATACATAATGTGGTTGTTGGAATAATTCAGGTGGCACAGGGATCCTTGAGATTTTCAATCTGAATTCATCTTTTTGAAATAAGATTTCTTTCCCCCAGCGCCACAAACTAAAATAATGTGAGTGCAAAATCTCTGTAGTAAATTAGCTATAAAAGAATAAAACAGTTAAACGAATATATTTTTCATGCTTGAGGGCTGTGTGTTTAACAGTTTTCTAACTGTTCATTCATTTATATAAAAATACTTTGGTTATTATCTACTTGAGTTGAAATTAGATATTTAATTGACTGGAGGGAATGAAATTCACTCACTTTTAAATAAGGCAATGATTTAAAAATATTCCTGTAAAGTGATTTGTAAGACCACACCAGCACTAGTTCTTGGCACACGTCCTTGTCTGTGTATATATTTTAAAAGCATGGTTGTTTTTACAAATGTAGTACTGTGAGAGCTAACTTCTTCAGAAACATGTTTATCTTAATTAGGAAAGTCAACAGACTTCTAATGGGAAGAAATGCGTATTTTTCTCTGTGGTATCTAAAGCATCAAAGGCCTCGTTCTCATGCCAAACCAATCTTCCTTCCTGCCTGCCTTTCAAACCCAGGTGATTGCAGACAGCTGAGCAGACATTTTCCCAAAAGCTTCTATTGACCTGGCTCCAGTCCTTTCCCGTGCTCTGTCTCCTTTTCTATCCGCATGTCACTTCTCTTTCTCTTTCTGTGTATTTGTTGTATTTTTGCCTGAGGAAACCTAGGGATATTCATGGCACTGAGGCAAATAATGTGGAATTAAAAACTAAATTCTTCAGGCCTTATCCTAGCAACAGGACCATCACCATCTGTTCAGAGGACAGGACTGCCATTATCCGCTGCATTCTTTGTACGTACTCCATCACCTGTGAGGGGAAAAACATTGCCCCTTATCCTGCGGTCTTTGTTTAAAAACAAAGTCGTCTGCTTCTTTCTGGTACCAATACATTTCATAAATGTGATATACAGTACATTTACAGGGATTAGCCAGCAATAAAAGCCTTAAAGGCTTAAAAAAAAAATATCTAAGGGAGGACATCTGCATGATAAACAACAAAAGCAAATATTGTTCAATTTAAATGAACAGTTAAGACTGACTGGTAAAAGTTCGTTCAAATTCCTCCATCTACTACCAATGTCAGTAATGCAAGCACTACACCTTTGACTTTGGGGTAATTTTACAGCAGTAGAAATACTGTTATTAGGGGTTTTTTTAATTTAAACATCTAATTTAAAATCTGTGTTTCCCCCATGTGCTGCAAATGCCATTTTGGTTCCTCACAAACATGTCTCCAGCTTAAAGTTCCAAAATACAGCAATGGAAGCTAAAGGGTTACACACCTTTCACCTCAGGAAAATATAAAGTTGCTTAAAGACCTAAAATATCACATAAATTAATTTGAAGTTATCATCTTCTACTCTTTAAAGATCCTAATTTCCTTCTGCTCTGTACATTTGAACAAGGGGAAAAGTGAATAAGGGAGGAAGAGATTAAAATCACTAAATTAAAAAAAGTTCCTGGAAATCAGGGCAGTAGTCTTGACCTCATATTAT
This sequence comes from Phalacrocorax carbo, assembly GCF_963921805.1. Taxonomy (NCBI): domain Eukaryota; kingdom Metazoa; phylum Chordata; class Aves; order Suliformes; family Phalacrocoracidae; genus Phalacrocorax; species Phalacrocorax carbo. The sequence goes on from NC_087517.1 coordinate 4,490,673, forward strand.
GTTTTCAGTTAAAAATTATAATTTATAAAAGCTGGTTGACTGACTGGCTTTGTTGTTTTTATGCCACTTAAAAACAAAGCTGCAGTCATATTTATTTCTCAGGGCTTACAGACACATTTGTGGTATGTAGCTTGGCAATATAAATTGGTAAAATCTGCCTGCTCCTACCAAATCTTCAAAGTACTCATCCCTTCCCATGCAGCCACCAATCTGAAATTCAAGGGTGCTGCATCCCCTCCTGCCAGGGGCAAGAGAAGGGCTGAGTGAAGCCCCCAAGCCCCCAGCCTCTCCACCCTCCTCTTCCCACACACCAGCAGCAACTGCAGGGCCAGGAGGAGCAAACCCACTTCAAACACGGCACCTTCATCCAAAGGGACGGGAAGTCATAGCCTTAGAACTGCAAGTGAGCTCATCCTTTCCGTACCTTTCTCCTCCCCGCCTACCACAGCCTTTTTCCCGTTTCCAGTTTCATTGATTATTAGGTTTCTCCTGCTTTGTTGCAGGCTGGGGACCTGACAGGTAGAAGCTACCACCCTACTTGGTGGATCACAGGACAAGAGTTGTCCTAGATGAGCATTCAATGTCACCTGAACACAGAGGCTGGACCGAGCACATCTTCCTTTTCAAGTTAAAACTCAAGTCTGTTCAGTTTAGTTTTCTTGCAATTATTTACAAGGACTGAGAACACAAAAGAATCCAGGGGAAATTGAGGATAAATGAACTATCACCAGTAAAAAAGGCTAAATGCTGCACTAGACTATTAATCTGTTCCACTAATGACTTTCACTCCTTGGTCAGATAATGGCTAATGCTTTGGCTCAGCCAACCAGGTACCTAAGTTTAGAGGAGTAAAGTGGTCAAAAGCAGAAATTCTTCCACCTCAGAGAATCTGGGATGAGTTGTACTATGAAATAAATAAATAATAAAGTCCTAAACTTCCATCAACTTCTCTGTAAGCATATGTGTGAATGGGAAGCCTCCTTGGAAGCCAGAGGGATCCCAGAGGTCCCTCGGCTCTGGGTAGATTCCGGTGGTTTAATTTAGCCCAAGAGGATTCAGCTTGCTCTGCATCTAGGTGGCCTCAGATAGGACAACATTTTGGCCAAATATGAATGTAATTGTATTTTTGAAATCATGTCTCAATGGAAAATCCGTTTCAAATGGTACTACTTCAGCTGAATCGTCCACAGTTTTGTCAACACCAACATAAAGATTTATTCTAAAAGCCTTTGAAGCATTGTTTGGATTTTGGCTTTCTTACCACACTACTAAACTTCTCATCTTTGCATTTTTCCAATATTTCATAAAAGTAATAAACCGTTGTACATATTTACAGAACAAAAATTACGTTGCCTTCACTGTAGAGAATACAAAATACAGATATCAGTATTCACTTAGTTGTATCATGATTAAGGACCAGCCTTTAAAGAAAAAGAAAAGATAGAAGCATTGTATTTCACATGGGAAATTGGGAGATGGGGGGAGGCTAGAATGTAAATGCATGGTACTGAAAGTAAAACTTATGTTTTAGTAACAAACTAATATTTCTAGAAGTGCTAAAGTACCGTATAGAGACAGAATTAATGAGGACCTCCATTCTTTTCTAGTTTCAAGGAGGAAATCGTTAGTAATTTAAGGCAGATAAAGAAATCCACTAATTAAAATATTCTGAGATGAATGGTAGCTTCCAATTATTTTTCTGATTTGACATAATCTAGTAACAGCATAACATAACAATATTTTACGCATTATCAAGGGATTTGGTAAAAAGAATGTACAAAGAATTGGAATTTTGAGGACAACAACAATAGAGCGCTCACAGACCAGTCCATCACTAGATTCATCACACTCAGTAGCTTAAATGAATACAGAAACGAACAGAGGGAAGCTTGATGTTGAGGAATAACTTACTTTTAATAAGACTAAAGGTTGCAAAGGAGAATGTTAACAGGTAACAATGGTTTGGATGGCTGTACCACATCAACTGAACACTGCACACGTTTTTATTCTGCAGTTTCTACTCAATGTTAGAGGTGCTACTCTCTCTTGTGCCTACATGTGTCTCATTTCCTATTTGTAAACATCTACAAATAGAATAAAGCACAGAGCTCAAGTTTTCTCACTCCAAAATCCATTGCAAGTCAGCAAGCGGTTGGCCATCCAACTTGATATCTGAATACGAATAGCTGTATAAACTTGCTCTCATCTCAAGTGTAAATTAACACAGCACCACAATAACTGCCAAGAGCATGCCCAAGGTCACCGATAAGTGAACTGAAGTGTCTGCAGGGCTAAAACTTCAGCTGCTCTAGCAGCACGGACCAGCGAGATAGGGACCTAGCGGGGCTGCTGCCCAGCTCGGAGAGCTCTCTCACAGCGTAACGCACTTAGGTTTAGCCACTTAAGACAAGCTGTATCTCAGTTTTACCATTAGTAACATGGATATTAAACATTGGTCTCGACCCTGATGCATTGCCAAGCATTTGTATTTTAGAGAAACATTCTGAAAGCTAAAGAAGAACACAGATAATCACCGTGACTATCAAACCCATGCTTAGCTGCCGTTGTACTATGTAAGCATAATGATAACGGTGAATGATAAAGACATTTTAAAAGCTACTCAACCCCTTCAGTGAGCTGGCAGCTTCAGGTTTTGATTCAGGTCTCCGAGCTGCCCAGCCAATCACTAAGAGAGGAGGTGGGAAAAATAAATAAAAGGCTCTTTTCATCATATAACGTTTCTTCAGATAGACCTAATAGTCCTGTAGATTAATAGAGCTCATAAACAATAGTATGAGAAAGGGGCAAACAAAGCTAAAACTTTATTAATTAGGGAACTCATTTCGGTGAGGAGAGCACAAGGATGAAATGGAAGAAGATACAAAAGCAGCTGATGGGGCAGAAATTTCAGACAACAGGCGGAGGCTGGGAGCATCCTGCCCATCGGAGCCGTGCCAGGGCATCGCCGCCAGCGGGAAGGTGGGGAGCCTGGCGAGGCAGGGGCTCATGCCTGGAGTGGTGTTATCCAGCCCCGGCCCGGCTGAAACTGCTTCTGTTGCTACTGCTAATGATGAATACCATATGCTTGGCTCTTACTATTATAAAATAAGTTACATTGCTACTGCCTATGAGTGAATCAACTCTTTTCTTTCATTGAAATTAGACATTCACGCCCATGCATATTTTCTCAAAGCTAGTGCAGGGGCAACCATGCCTTAAAATTAAAATATCCTCCAACTGTGACTTTCTTCACCTTTCATCATCTTATCACCTTGTTCCATCCTGAGCTTTCTTTCAGATACAACATCTACTCATTCCCTTCTCCCAGACAATAATCCTCACACAGAGAAGAGAAAGAATGAATATGATCACTCAGATATTTTACTTTTTCCTTCCGTCACTTTGAACCACTTTTAACTACAGTAAAAGTTAAAAACAAAATGTGTAATCAGCAGCCTGGATTTGGGGAAACCTTTCTTCAGACATAGGGAAAAAAAAAATATTTGCTGTACAGACCTAATTTTATTCAGCCCCCCACTATCTGAAGAATCAGATATTTTATTAAAGGCATTTTGGCCGCTAATTATTAATTTATAAGGAACCTAATGGATCCACTTATTTCCGTTTAGAACTTCACATGCAAACAACTTATTTTGGGGTGCCACTGAGGGGATCAGTTAATTTCATTAGCATGCATCCTGCAGGTCTACCTGCTCAAATGCTGTAGGAATATTTTACAGTTTCACCTTTTAAAACTGTTGCCTTCACAACTGTGTACTCTGTGCATCTGTGAAACAAAAACAACATTGCTTTTATTTTTCAGACAACATCCCCCTTCATTTTGTAAGTACATTAGCATACATATAAATACTGTAACAGGCCCTTGCTGCCATACAGCACGCTCAAATACAAAAAGCAGAGCTGATTTAAGATTTTGCCATGTCTTCTACTGCTTCTGGGGTTTCACTAAGATCAGGTTTACTGGGCTACTGTCAAGTGAAGCGAAGCTCCCGGGGAGCAGCACAGTGTCAGTGCAGGTATAAGGAGGGTGACACAACTGAATGCCACAAAAGACCCTTCTTTATTGTCCTTCTGACAAAAGAAACCCACATATTGTTTCAAAGCCTGCTATAAAAAGAAAAGAGAAGAGGAAAAAAAAAAAAAGACTGGCACCAAGCCCTTGACACAGAGACAACCCACTCCAGCACCTCTCCCTATTTATTTTATGCCAAATCGATTTCCTATCCACCTGTTCATAAAAAAAAAAAAAAAAAAGATAGAGCTGAAAGTATCCAGTTATTGTGAATCAGAGTCATAGGGAAAACTAATACCTTGGCACGCAGCCTGTAGGAAAAAAGAACACAATATATTACTTCCGTCATACATGTAAGAACTACAGGGGATCATTTTCATGCACTTGAATAGGCCAGTATTAACAATCAGCAGTTGTTTGGCCAAATTAACCCCAGGTCTACCTCCAAAATGATTACGATTGCATATTATAATTAACGATGACACTAAGGATATTAGGCTCAGAAGGGGTTTTGTTTGTTTGAATGAATGATAGATTCATTCCATTCAAGGGTAGGTGTTCATGGCACGCTTTTGGCTTATGCGTCTACACGAAACCCTTAAGATAATCTCATGGCTGATGGTAATTCTGGAGAAATGGGAAAGGAAGGCGAGTCCCTTCTGGATTTTAATCTTGTTTCTTCCCTTATGGAATGAAATTATCTCAACACTTCTTGGTTGAACTCTAGTCTATCATTTTAATTAAATGTATCTGAACAGTCATCATGTAGCCTAGACTGGAGTAATAGGTTGGCAAGCTTAATATTGGCGTCTAAAGGGCAGCAGGGAATGTCTGCAGCAGATATTTATGGTATGTGTATGGGCCTTAATAAAACATTCAGAAGTTTTATGCACTTATAACAAACAGAGAAAAGAAAGAAGAAAAAAAGAAAAAAAGAGAGGCCTAAATCACCAGACCAAATCCGAGACCCGACTCCAAAATTTAGGATTCTGAGTGACTACAGATCTAAATCTTGCCTGTCACCAGCCACTATCTCTAAAATAAACCAGCACCTGAAGTCACATCCCTTGAAGTTAAGGACTTTTGAAATTTGGCTCCAGTTTTAAAACTTGGCTACAATCACTTTCTTTTTGCCCACCCACTCCCCTCTCTCCACAAAAAGAGCCCCGCTAAGAGCAGTTGAAAAATCTGGGGGTTTGGATCGCAATCAGTAAACAGCCCTGAATACAGCGCTGGCCTCATGTCCAACCCAACATCGCTGCAGCAGAGAGGCGGCACACGTTGCTGTAAGAGGTAAGAGCAGCAGGCTCTGAAATACAACCAGGTTTTATTTCTCAGCCACCTTTCTTTTTGCATTCAAAAGCTCCAAAGTGAGAAACAACATAAAAGGCAGGGCTGTGGCTGACTCATTCCTGGACAGACCGTCCAAAGTAAACTTTTTTTTCCCCCCCCTCAAATTAAGTTGCTTCCCCTTGATCAAAAGCAGAGACAAGTGAACAAAAGACATGGCTCCTGAGGTAGTCTTTCTAATTCCAGAAGTCACCTTCCTTGAGACCCCCTCCACCGCCACTACAGATTTAGAGAGTTACAGTTCACCCATGAAGAACCAAGCAAACAAGAATCTGCCATTATGACATACAAATTCTTAAACTAATGCGCTTTGTTAGAGTACGCAACGTACCTGTTCATGGACTGACAGGGTACGTTATCGCACGTGCAAAGCATGACCTTCAGCACTGGATCTATCAAGAGATTTGTGCACATTTTTGGAGGGAAACCAACCAGATTGTTATTTTTTCTTTTCCTTTTTTCCTTTTTTGTTCTTTTTTCTTTCCTTTTTTTTCAACACCACACCCCCCCAGTTAGTTATTCTCCATAAGTAACTTTAGAATTCCTTCTAATGCCACATAAGAGCAGATGAAAAGTGTTTCCTGCGAAGCTGTCAGTTACAAACTTGAAGACTCAAATCAACAGTTCAAGACTGATATTTGCCACTAAGAGAAATCTTGGCCTGTGAAGGAATTACACTTCACCTGTTACTGGAAAGCCAGTAATAATATCTCTACCTGTTATTCCATTACAGCTGCATGTCACATATAGGAAAACCTGCATTCAAGTGAAAAAAGTTATTGTTAGACTGCAGTGAAAACTTCATTTTCTTGTCTTTCTTTTCGTATTTACTCTTACACTTTAGTATTCCTGTAGTAGTTAATAGGTAAAATAAAATAAACTAGAGTTTTATGACGCAAAATACAAACTCTACTAGGAGATACTTGCTCTTTATTTTCTTTTTTGTTCTTATAAATACATTGTATTGTATAAATATGTTTTAGGTATGGTATTTATAGTCCTTTTGTCTAGCCTAAAAATAAACTTGATAATTAGTTTACTTAGCCAATTTTTCCACTGCTAAAGTCTATCCACCTGTAGTTTTAAATATGGCAGCTACTTGACGAAGTATATTGATGGGCTTTACTCACTGCTGAACATTTTCTGTCTGTTTGTAGGCACTCAGAGGAACCCAAGGGGCATAATTTACAAGAGTCCAAACTGAAGTCATTTGACAGGATGTCACAGGGAATAATCCTAGAATTATGAGTGTAAAAACAGGATATTCAAGAGCACAAACCGGTCCAGTCCTGGCAGTTTTGTAATCCCTGTATAACCAGAAGAATCATAATGGTGATCCCTTACACACACGGCATAGCTATAACAAATTATTTAGGAAATCTTTGTGGAAAACGCAAACATTACTAAACTCCAACCAAAGTGTGCAGCAATGCCTGAGAGAAGGGGAGAGAAGAACCACACGTGTCCCAGTGTTTCCCCATTTCTCTAAAGAAGCATCAATCAAACCTTGAGTTTTCAAAACTAGCTAAAATCGTAGAAATAGATTTTCATTTTCTAATTAGGAACTATTAAAAAAAAAAACCTTAAAAATCCAATTTTCTTCAGTGGTTTTATCTCACACAGGAGTAGAAGCAGCATGGCAGCAGTTGAAAGAGATGATATTTGGTACTCCAAGCCCAGGAACTGCAGATGAGCTGTTTGCATCAAGGCAACGCTGCATTGCTTTACCTGGGCGCTTTCTTCCCTGGGGGCTCAGAAGCAAGTGGGGGGGCCCAGATGACACAGACGGGCCAGTTTTGTCCTGCCTGACCCCAGGGCATGTTGTTTTACAAGCGTGGCAGCAGCAGTGGTGGCGATTTGGCAGAAAGGAACTCACAACACGACCGAGTATTATGGGAAAGAAACCAAGTCTTAGAGGCCACAAGGGAGCTATGGAGTTGGGGGTGATGGGGAGAAAGAAAACAGGAAAGAAAAAGCGGTTGACAGGAGGAATGCTGACTCTGAAAAAGAGTCAGAGGGAGAAAAAAAGGGGGTGGGGAGAGAAAACCAGGCCGAATTATATTGATTAGGGAATGTGAACACAACTTGCAAATCATATGAGCCGGGGACATTATTATTCTCTGTGGCCCCGAGAACGTTACCTTCCCGTTCACAGAAATGCGTGTTCCTCGACTGCAGACTGACAGAGAGCAGGTGAAAGGGAGAAGGTGTTGAAGGACAGGCAGGAGGAAAAGCGGCTGCAGAGATGCAATAGCAAAATTGGATTTTGACAGGTCATTGTGCTTATTTCAGCACGGAAACGCTCTTGACAATGTCTAAAAAGAACCCCCAAAATTCCTCCTTGCCTGCTTACAGCTAGATACTCAGTTCAGTAAGTTGCTAAGCCAGGGCCTTAGAGAAGGGAAGTAGAGTAATTTGGTAATGAAAAATGCCTGTGAGGAAGGAAAAGACATACATGCATTGTGAAGAAAGACCACAGCCCCTGGATTTATTATATACATAATAATTAATAATGACCCATTTTTTTCCCATTCCAGATTTCGAAATTCCTTACTCACTTTAATTAAGTTCACTCTAAAAATAGGATACTGTAGAACAAAGAACTTTTTTACTACTTTAAAAATGCAAGCTTACTCACTAGCTAGGATTTTCCCAGCTCTCTGTGCTTTGGTACAAAGAGCTATTATGACATGATATAAATGCACTATCAATGGAAGACATTTTTAGATAAAACTTGATAATGTAACATGTACCGATTCCATCTGTCAAGACAGATAAAGAGAATGAGACTTCATAGCAAAACACACAGGAAACATAACGGCAACAATAAAAACAAGTACAGGCGGTGTAGACACCACTTGTTGACCTACAGTCTGTATTCGTTAAACCCTTTCCCATAGACACAGGACTTGCTTTCTTCACCAGCGTGGCTCCAGGATCTCCAGTTTCAGCAGTACAATTATATTTATTTGACAGCATTCAGAACTTATTTACATTATGTATTTTTAACCCCCCTAATTCTGTCTTCTGTACACAATTTTAGTGATGAAGAGCAATATGGGGCCGTACAGTTGCCTAAACATACAGTCAGTCCAATGAGATCTCCTTCTGCTGAGGCACCATGAAGCCCATCAGCAGTGCTCAGCTCATAAAAGCAGCTCAGAAGCCTTACGTTTCCCTTCTGCATCATGAACTGATTTAAATTCAGAGCAAAGACTAGCATCCCCAGTGAAGAAGAGCAATTGCTCTTTAAACAACTTTTGTAAACGCTTCCTGTGCTAACAAGGGACCGTAGAGTTTGCTTAGGTGAAATAAAGCAGACGGACAGACCTCCCCATATCCTGCTTTGGTTCCAAGATTCAATAATGAACAAGGGTGTGCAAAGAAATTAGAGCGGTGGAAGTGCCAAAGGTATCCCTTGGAGATGCGTGTATCTCATTGTCATGTAAAAGAGCTCTTGAATGATAAAGAAGCGGAACCCAATTACAACTGGTTTCATGCTAATCTGAACCAAAGACTAACTGTAGATTTTGGATGGTATCATGGTGCCCACAGTAATTAATTCACCTCTTCCTTCCCAAAACATGCTAGGAAATTAATTTCCAATGCTAGCATTAATTTGGCACTAGAAGATACGAAAGCTTTTGGAGTTACCTGGCAATCACTTTGAAGGCTTATCTTGGATGCTGCACAGTAGTGCGCGCTACCTCGCGAAGGCAGAGACGCGGGCTCAGAAACACCATTACCGTGAAAACCTACGCTGTCCCATGCCTGTCGTTGGGGAACGGAGCTTATCCCAACCCATGGTCTTCCTTTGGGAATGGTGGAAAGAACCAGGTAAGGAGAACAGAGCAATAGGCCAAGTTGGGGTGTTTAAATGGATAAACTCCCAATATAGGTGTCCTAGGCCACATAAAGGAGGAGATAATATCCAAATTAAAAATTAATAAGCTCTTTTCAGTCCATTATACCACTAAATGAACACGAACATCTCATTGGCTTTGTGAATAGGTGGTGATAAGTACTAACTTAGAGGTGTCAAGTAATTATCCAGGCTGTGAGTCTAAAGCGAAGTCCACTCTGTAAAGCATCTTAAAGTCAGACTTTCAGTGATTTTAGATTAATTTTCCTAAGTTTGGGCGCTGAAGTATTCCTGAAACTGTTTTCACTGAAGCTTGAATTCCAGTTAATGAGAAGAATTTTACATGCAAGCAATCTCAGACTGTTCAGAAATATTCTTGCTAATTATCTTTTTTTATTTATGTGGCCAACATTTGTAAAATTACATACAGAAACATCACCAAGATGTGGAGAGTTGAGGGTTCTGGTAGAAGTTTTCCTTATTTTAAAAATGTTTCTGAAAATAAATAATCCTCCACAATTCCTTTGGAAATCAAATTTTTGAGGCTATGTACAAAAATAATGTTATGTGTACGTAAGGATGTCACTAAGTACCCACCGATAATTTACCAAAGTTCACACTAAAAAAAAATAAAAGGATGTTTTCATGCTTCCAGTTAGTTCCACTGTCGACCAGTCTGCTCTTTCTCAGCAAATCAATGGTTATCTGTGAGCCTTTAAGAGACATTAAGCAGCAAGGTGCTACATCACATCGCCAGGGCACCAGGAAGGTTTGCCTCCCAAAGCCTGCAGCTGGTGATGCTGAACCACTGCAATGGGTCAAGATTTTAGATGTGGCACAGCACCCAGGCGGCATTTGCTTTACCTCTTTGCTATTTGTTTCTGAAAGAAATCCCTTTTTCCAATTAAAAAAGCTAACCCCTTCATAAAAGGTAGGGATGTGGCAGAGATGCACCCTCCCACATCACATCTGACTCTTTTTAATTAAAGAAAAAGGTCTTAGCCATCACCTCAAAAGAAAAAAAAGTTATCCCAGTACTAACTAAACTTAATTTTCTGAATTGCAGGGTTTTTTTGCCCAGTAGAGAGGAAAAAAAAAAAAACCAAAAACCAAACCTTGAGAAATGGAATTTTGCCCATAGACTGATGACTACAGATCACATTTCTAGTGGGCTTATAACCTGCTCCAGTGAAAACATAATTTTTAATTTGCTTTTAGGGTTATTTATTTTTTTTATTATTACACTAAGGGTTTATAATTTAACGTCAAACATAATTTTGCACGAATTACGAGACTGCACTATGATGCTGAAGATAAGATGTATGTGACTGGTTGGCATGGCCTCAAACTAGGTTTCTGAGAAAATGGATCACTAATTGGCAGGCTGCCATCCCATACACTGCCTAGTGCAACTTAAAATAAAACAAGCTATCTTCTGCAAAGAGTTATGCACAACCACCTCCAGGATAGTGTAGAGAAAAATAGGCATCTTTTAACCACGTTGTATTTACCATTTCAGACCATACAGGCTACACTCAATGTTAGCAAAGGATGATAATAATATTTTTGTGCTGCTGGTTTTAGGTTTTAGGGTTTTTTTTAAAAAAAGGCAATTTCTAAACGTTTATGCCTTAAAAAGAAAAGACTTTTCAGGTACCAATTAAAATCCTAAATTATTGGTCATACCACTTCATAAAAATCACACCAATTTTGATTAATTGTAGTTCAGCCATTTAAGAGCTGAAAAAACATGACATTTTACTATGATGTCATTTTCCCATTCATTCCAGTGGTAAAAGGCCTCTACCACTGCTACAGAAAGAATAATATAAAATTAAAGCATGGAAATGATCAGAGGAAATAATTTTGACAATGAAGTAATTTCCTAGATTGGTTTTAAGTATGACTTCTTTGTCAGCTTTAAATAAAAAATAAAAGATGCCATAATTTTATTGAACTTGCATGGTGAATGAGTAATGTGCATATGTAAGAAATGGTGTCAGTTAACTTAAAAATCAAACCATATGCTCAAGCCCAACTAGAACAGAACACCCCAAGAGTAAACCCAAATCAAACATATACATGGGAATCCCAAGCCAAAGTATGGTGTCTTCAGAACCAAGTATTAGTGAATATAAAACCCACAAAGAGTGGGATGATGAGATCAGAGGCAATTCCTTTGACAAATAGACAATATGGCCTTTATACAAGTTTTCATTCAAAGGCATTAAGCAATATCTCAAGTTTCCTATCAGAAATATCTGTAAATTTTGAAGGTTTTTCTTCTAAACAAGTAATTTCAAGATTTTGCTGTGAGATTTTTTTCAATATTATTTTTGAGTGCAGATGAAAGTGAAGCCCTTGCATATGTTTGTATTTTCATAGGTGCCAAACTGATGCTAGGATTTGGTCCAACTTCTTTTGAAATCAATTGGAATTTTTCACTTGACTAGAATTCAAGCATCTGTTATTAACAATTTCAGAAAGAGAGAAAAAAAAAGTCAAAAATTATCCAGAATGTAGAATCAGGACACCAACAATTTCTTTGTACGCTTCCTTCCTCTAGAAATGGAACTATTTGTAAACTGTATGGCTTCCCAAATGGATATCAAAGCTGAGCAAAAGCAGTAGTAACAACGTCCTTCTGAAAAATTTCTGTCCAAAAAGCGGCAGCGTTCCCCAGCAGCGTCTTGCTGGAGCACCAATCCTTCAAGTTCAGACACCGACACAAAGGCCTCACACAGTCCTGAGCTCCCAGTAGGATGCAAGAGCTGGTCTGTGGAATGAATTTCCCTTTGCAGAGGTTTATATCGTCTCAAAATACCTTTCGAATGGAAACAAAACAAAACTTCTGATCATTAAAAAAAAAAAATCTGAGAAAGCCATCAGATCTTTCTTTTTTTCTTTTTTTACTTTTCCAAGATTCAGTGTCCTCAGTTGTTCCATGTAGATGGTATAAGGGCCCTCAGGTAACACGCACCCAGCTCAAGAGCTATCTTTCAGATGCGGAGTGCATTTTTCATTACCAACCTCCAAGTTAAAGAAAATATAAATTTAAAATTGCATCTCCAACATACCAAGCCAGTAACTAAATATCATACTTCAGCATGTTAGAAAAAGAGGGATTCCCCACTGAAAACAATACAGCTCAGAAATATTTCTACTGTCAGGAAATGAAATTTCATGGGGGGAAAAAAAAGAAAAAAAATAGAAAAAAAAATCAGAAGAGACTCACTCTGCCTGGGCAGAGCTGCGTGGAATGAGTCATCAGCACCAAACTGGTTTTGCTTTACAAGCATGCAACAGTGTGTGTGTCTAGGACGACGTTCGTTTAGCAAACAGACATCAACAAAATTTGCTCAGGAAAAGCGCGCATATGTCTGGGGTAGGGACCTGACCTCTCGGGAGGGGGGAAGCCGGGCTCGTTGTGGTGCTGCGAGCGGGGCTTCGCCTTGGTCCTGGCTGAGGGCACAACCGCAGCTCCTCTTGCAGGGCTGACCTGAGCAAAGGAGGATGTACGACGTCGCGCAGCTCATTGCGATTTACTAACAGGAAAATGCGGTTGTAGCAGCAGCTGAACTTCAATTTAGGTAGCTTAAACTGTTGTTATATCCTACATATAGAGGCAATTTCTTACGTGTTGGTGATATGTTTGCAGCAGAAAGTCATAGGCAGCTTTAACGGGTTTGTTGCACCTCCCTCTATGCAAGCCCTCGTGCTTGCACTGATCAGAAACTGGTCAAGCACTGGCACAGGCTGCCCAGGGAGGTGGTGGAGTCTCCGTCCCTGGAGGTATTTAAAAGAAGGGCAGACGTGGTGCTTGAGGATATGGTTTAGTGGTGGCCTTGGCAGTGACAGGTTAGCGGTTGGGCTCGATGATCTTAAGGGTCTTTTCCAACCTTAACGATTCTGTGATTCTATGAAAGCTGCATAAACCCGTATGGGTCCCATTAAATAACAGAGGAGCAGCGGAACAAGGAACATGTTTAAGGCTTCAGGCATGTGCCAAACCGCCAAGGGACTTAAACCCACGAGCCCCACTCCTGTAGCGACCCCAGGCAGAAGCAAGGTAAGGTCAACCAGCACTATTTCTTGCATGTATGATAACACGATGCATGTGATGTATTTAAATCACTGAAGTCCTGATAATAAAATATCGCAGCCACCACAGGAGACAGAAGCCATTCCTACAGTGCAAACCAAGCACAAGAGGGGACAACACTGCAACCAGAAGACCTGGAAATGCAGGATCAGTTGAATGGGTTCTCTAGTCCTTTAAAATTCATGAATGGTTTCATTGCCAAAAGCCTTATTTCACATCACAAACTGTAAAAAGCAATCAGAACCTACCCAGGTTTTCATTTATCCTTCAAGTACATGGGATATTTCACGAGATGATTTTCATGTCCAGTCCTGTACTACTGGGAGTCACCTGGATAGAACGTCTCTAGAACATCCGTGGGCTGTGGAAATTCCTGGCAAGTGAATTTTAGCTGGATCTGAAAATAAACTACAATCAGGTGATCACTTTTTCCAAGTCTCCCAATTTTCCTGGTAAGGATCTAGATATTGAAAGTGAAGCTTTCAGAAAATGATTTCATGTAAATGTGTAAACGCAGGTTCAGGTATTTCTCTTTTCATAGTGATTGACTAATACAAACCTTTCAGTTTTGATTGAAATATCCAAGCTTTTCTCTCTTCCCTGAATTATGTGCATAATCATCTTTTCTCTTTACCAGATTTTTCTAATGAGCGTACAGGAAAAAATGTTTAAAAGACTTCTATGGACTTGTAAGAGATCATTCCCAGTCTTGAATAATTTGATAAAAATTATTAAATTTGATTAAAAATTATTTTTCAGTTCAAGTTAAGAGATTATTTTTTTCATAGTTTTATTTTGCCTCTTATTCATGCCTATACCCCACCACAGAGTGCTATAAGAGCCTCACAGATCCCTCACCAGACAGCCAGAAATACTCGAAGCCATCTCCTTTAGCAGCAAATTGGGTAATCCTCGTCAACAACAGATTCTGGTGTGGTGAGAAGTGGGTCCTGTGTTACCTACAGCTTGCTAATCCAGCAACAAAAAGGTGTCCAGTTCTCCCTGGAAACTCTTCTCGTTGTCCTGGAGTCTGACTCCACATCCCTCCCATCACAGAAGTCATGCTATAAAACTCTATTTCTGCTCATTCTCAGACACACAGAAAGAACATTTTTCTGCTGTGACTCATCCAATCAGCCTGTGACCCAGCTCATCTAAAACGTCTTTAAAAAAATGACACGAGAATTTTTTTATAATCTGATATTTTGCCAGAATTTTTGCTTGAATGCAGCAACCCAGAACAGCGGCCTGACATAACCACGAGTCCACGGACCAGCATCCTCCCACCACAGCCACGGGCGCAGGTACCAATGTGCCATTTCTCATTGAAACCCATCTCTAGGCTCCGAGTTCTGAGCCCAAGTGCTGCACACGCTCTCATTCCCCCCTCCTTTTCACAACAATAAACAAGCACAGCCCCTAACACGCAGCCCGACCCTGTTAGCTCAATAACATGGACCTCCAGATTCTTGGCAGCCTTAAAGGCTCGACACACAGGGCTGTTAAATCAGTACCATAATACTAAAAGAGGAAAAAAGAAAAAGCTATAAACTATGTGTCATCATCTCCCACCTTTACACATGTCAAAAATATTTTATTTCAAAAGTAATTAATTGAAATAATTAGGCTCTCTGCACTGTTCTTGGAGTGGGTTTTATTTTTTTCCTTCAAGCTGCTGCTTCTCAAGCAGCAGGAATACAGGAGGCAAATTTTTAAATCCCTCAATTCTCACTTTTTTCTCCCCCCTCCTCTCTGCCCCATGAGTTTTAGGGCTTTTAGATGAGCACAGGCACTGGGGCTG